>NW_006772859.1:0-255 GCF_000442215.2 Lipotes vexillifer | reverse complement strand
TTGTCTTGACTACTGTAGCTTTGTAATATAGTCTGAAGTCAGGGAGTCTGATTCCTCCAGCTCCGATTTTTTTCCCTCAAGACTGCTTTGGCTATTCAGGGTCTTTTGTGTCTCCCAACAAATTTTAAGAATTTTTATTCTAGTTCCTCAAAAAATGCCATTGGTAATTTGATAGGGATTGCATTGAATTTTTAGATTGCTTTGGGTAGTATAGTCATTTTCACAATATTGATTCCTCCAATCCAAGAACATGGT
>NW_006772858.1:0-222 GCF_000442215.2 Lipotes vexillifer | reverse complement strand
AGAGTCTGCCTGCCGATGCAGGGGACATGGGTTCGTGCCCCGGTCCGGGAAGATCCCACATGCGGCGGAGGATGGATCAACGGCTAGGTCCGTGAGCCATGGCCGCTGGATCCATGGGCCATGGCCGCTGAGCCTGCGCGTCCAGAGCCTGTGCTCCACAATGGGGGAGGTCACAACAGTGAAAGGCCCGCGTACCGCAAAAAAAAAAAAAAAAAGTAGGTG
>NW_006772857.1:0-576 GCF_000442215.2 Lipotes vexillifer | reverse complement strand
ATTGAGATGGAGATCTCTGGGAGATTTTTGCCGTTTGATATTACGTGGAGCTGGGAGGTCTCTGCTGGACTAACGTCCTGTACTCGGCTTTCCCACCTCAGAGGCATAGGCCTGACACCCGGCCATGGCACCAAGATCCTGTCATCCATACAGCTCGGAATAAAAGGGAGAAGAAAAGAAAGAAAGAAAGAAAGAAAATAGTAAAATAGTTATTAAAATAAAAATAATTATTAAGAATTTAAAAAATTAAAACTTAATAAAAAAGAAAGAAAGAAAGAAGAGAGCAACCAAACCAAAAAACAAACCCACCAATGATAAGAAGTGCTAAAAACTATTCTTAAAAAAAAAATAGGGCAGCCAGAACCCTAGGACAAATGCTAAAAGCAGGCTATACAGACAAAATTATACACATAAGCATATACATACACACTCACAAAAAGAGAAAAAGGAAAAATATATATTTATCATTGCTCCCAAAGTCCACCACCTCAATTTAGGATGATTCGTTGTCTCTTCAGGTATTCCACAGGTGCAGGGTACATCAAGTTGATTGTGGAGATTTAATCTGCTGCTCCT
>NW_006772856.1:0-793 GCF_000442215.2 Lipotes vexillifer | reverse complement strand
TTACAATAGCCAGGTCATGGAAGCAACGTAAATGCCCATCGACAGATGAATGGATAAAGAAGACGTGGTACACATATACGATGGAATATTACTCAGCCATAAAAAGGAACAAAATTGGGTCATATGTAGAGACGTACATGGACCTAGAGACTGTCATACACAGTGAAGTAAGTCAGAAAGTGAAAAACAAATATCGTAGATTGACACATATATGTGGAATCTAGAAAAATACTGCAGATGAACTGGTTTGCAAGGCAGAAATAGAGACACTGATGTAGAGAACAAATGTATGGACACCAAGGGGAGAAAGTGCGGTTGGGCATTGTGGGTGGTTGTGGGATGAACTGGGAGATTGGGATTGACATGCATACACTAATATGTATAAAATAGATAAGTAATAAGGACCTGCTGAAAATAAATAAATAAAATTCAAAACAATATTGCCGTGCTCCTTTTGAATATGGATAATGAAATCTTGGAAGAGTTGATGTGCCTGGCCAAGGTCATGTAGCTTGTGGTACCACTAAGTGGTAGAGCCATAAAACCAGGGATCCAGTCTTAAGTTATTTGACGCCATTACCCCATCTACTGACAGATGACATTGTACTGCAAAAATTAAAATGGCCATGGCTGGTCTACTTCTTTATCTACAATTAGAGTATAAGAAAAAATGTTGGTCTTCCCTGGTGGTGCAACGGTTAAGAATCTGCCTGCCAATGCAGGGGGACACGGGTTCGAGCCCTGGTCCGAGAATATCCCAAAGCCACGGAGCAAGTAAACCCATGTGACACAA
>NW_006772855.1:0-5987 GCF_000442215.2 Lipotes vexillifer | reverse complement strand
CGCGGGCTCTAGAGCACAGGCTCAGTAGTTGTGGCGCACGGGCTTAGTTGCTCCGCGGCATGTTGGATCTTTCCGGACCAGGGCTCGAACCCGTCTCCCCTGCATTGGAAGGCAGATTCTTAACCACTGCTCCACCAGGGAAACACACACACCCCTTTTTTTTAATACATGCTGAGTTTATAAACATTTATATATGCACAAAGGCCTATGGAAGGATTAAAAAAGTGAATCAAGCACTGAATGCTTGGGTTTCTAAATATGAAGAAAATATTTCACAAATTTGAAATGAATTATCTATTTTATCATGATTTAATAATCATGATATTTTTCAGTATAAATTATATATATTTATATAAATTTAATATATTTTTAATTTATATTATTTTATACATGCAATACATTTTACATTTCCTAATACAAAGCAGTATTTTCTTCCAAAGTAGAAATTTGGTTAAAGAGCAAATAAAACTATATGTTGCTCATTTTCATTTCCTTCTCTTCCAGGCATTTCAGCAGTTCTCCTCTGCCAGGAGAATTGATTATGCTTTATATCTTTTTTAATGCCTTCATTCCTCGAACATTCCCACTGCTTAAATTAATATCATGTAGAATTAAAGAAACCCTTTATCTCAACTGTTTGTAAATCAGTTTAGTGCTAAGTGGTTTGGGGAAACAGGGTCAGCACTTTTGGCTCATTTATGTTTGTAGAATACACTGCATCTGTTTCCAAATTGTTAACCCTCACAATTAGCAGTAAAATATTCCTGATTACACTGTTTCATATTTGATATAAAAACCTGCCTGAGACATACTGGATTGTGGGACATAGGGAAAAGAGTTAAGGAGAAGAGGAAAGATACCTTTTTGTTTGTTTCTAAAGACACGTAATGACTAAGGTTATGAAAGAAAGAAAACTGAGGGGGAGTATCTCTAATATTGAACAGTTTTCTTTCTTCATTTTCTATATTGATCTTTGTAAGGTGATTTACCTTGGTGCAAAGTATATATACTTTTTCCTATAATAAAGCACAGCATTTTTAGAAAGGGAAAGACCAATTCTCTTTGCAAAATATTGATCCCTGCCCACCACTATTGAAGACTGTAAATTAGATGTATATGATCAGGGTCCCTCTCCCCCACTGTTGACACATGTATCATATAGTCTCACACTGAATTTTATTAATTCATTTTGTCTCAAAGCTTTGCCATATTCACTTTCTTTTACATTAACTCATCTGAAGTTCATTAGTGTTTGGTTATCATTTTTTGAGAATTAATTTATTGGTATTCTTTTCTCTGTTAATAGTATAGAGGTTTCACAAATTCACACAGAAATGGAATTTTCAGTCCTCCTCCTTTTTTTTTTTCTTGTTCTTTAGACAATTTGACTATTTCTGAATTCTGCCGGCAATAAATAATTTTTCTAAAATGAAAGACTCATTTTATAGCCTTAGCACTTTCTCATTAAAGTTAAAATACTAGTCTTGAAGGTCTCAGAATAGTACATGATCCTGGTCCGTCATGGATATCTGAGCGTATTTTACGGAGTCCTCAGAACAGTATATTGCCAGTGTTGTAAATAGATGAGGTGCTTTTTATTTTGGTGTGTGTGTGTGTGTGTAAAAGGAGTAGGTGTGCAGGTAATGATGTGTTATGTTTTGATAATTTTTTCACAATGATTAATTGTACGAATGTTTGTCATTACATGTTAAGCTCTTCTAGATAGAGTGTACTTTTTAAAATAGATGATCTGCTTTTTAAATAAATGGATATAAAATATTACCTTAAAAGGTTCTGTTTAAGACTTAGAATATGGTATACCCAATTTCAGGTTATGGTCTGATTCCAAAGAAGAAGCAGAGACACATATTTGAGATAGTACCAGTGTCATTTGGAATTCTTTTTTTCTATTTCATGAATTTAAATGTGGTGCCTTTTACCCAACATAATCACCATTTAACATTTCTTGGATAACATAAAATTTGAAAGACTATGTATAGCTCACTATAGATTTTAAAATATGTAACCTGAAATCATTCCAAAGTATTTTAAGACAAATTTGGCAAAGCCTTTATTTTGTAAATAGCCTGGAACTTTGTGTAGGTTTTAAAATAATTTCAGAATTAGTTACAGATGATTTAAAGTTTGTCATTCTTTCCTGGGGGCAAAATATTTTAAGTCTTAAGACAGGCAGAGTACCACGATGCTGACCACATATTATTATGCAGTTTCCATTGTTTCCAGTCAAGTTGCTGTGGACTGCTGTGTAGTTAGATTTATTTTATTATCCAGGTCTCAATTTCAAAGTTTCTGATTTTAATTTTATTAACTACTTGATCAAGACATTTTGAATGTTCAAACATATGAGAATCTATCTTGTAGCATCCCCTGAGTATCACCATTCACAATTCAAATACTTATTTATATTCCTTTAGTATATATGTTTATAGCATGATCTACTTAGTTATTCACTTGGTATTTTTTTCCTTACTAAAAAATAATATGAACCTAATAGTACGATGTGATCTGGGTCCAACTCTGTGTGAGCATGTCCAACACTACAGGGGGTGGGGGAAAGGACTTGAAGGAAAAATAACAACAATGTTAATAGTGCATATTCCTGGGAGTAGCAAGATGGAAGGTGAATTATGACTGGTTTTGATTTTTTTCTTTATATATTATATTTTCTAAGTTATTTTCAGTGAGACACTAGTACCTCTCTAATTAAAAGATAAATATTTTCAATTTGTTTTAAAACTAGATACTTAAAAAGAAGTCTGTATTATACTATGTATACTATCAAGTGCTAGTAGAATTGCAAAGTCAAAAATACAAGTCATAGGAACATATTTTCCATCAAATTGGCATCCCAGTAATGAATATTTACGAATGTTTTAATACTGAGTACATTTTTAATGCTATTTCACAAAGTATTTTATCTATGGCCACAATAAAAAAAAGATAGTTTTATCTCATAAATTTATATTAACATTTTTTTTCTCTGGTAAATCAATAAAAGAAAAAAATTTAAAACAATGAAAGAAATTTTGCTTTTAATTCTGAAATGTATGAGTACTTTTTTTTTAAATAAAATATACTTGATTTAAAAATAACATATATAAGAATCACCAACTGAAGATATGTACGTGTGTCCTGGGGCTTAACCATCAGAGATTTCTGATTAAGTAGGTCTGAAGTAGAAACCAGGAATCTGTATTTTATATCAGCACCCATATGACTCTGATGCAGATGGTCCAACAGACCATAGTAAATTGTTTATTCTTTTTTTATTCTGCAGTCAGATCTGTGGTCACCTTTAGTTCATTTTCCTAATTTTCCTAATATAACACATTCTCTGTGGTCTCCAAGGTATAATGCATACATCCCAGCAGTTGCACTGTACAACCCACTAGTACAAGGGTGAGGGAAGAAAAAGTTAGAACTTGTATTTATATTTTTATCTCATTTCCTTAATTTCTACTTTTGTATGTTTTATAATGTACATAATTATTGATATAGTATGTTGTAATAAATATAAACATTTTTAAAAGGTAACCCTTATATAACATGTAAACTGTTTAACATGTTGGTCTCTGGGATACAGTATACGCTATTTATGATGCCATGTTAACTGTTTTATATTTCAAATATTAACAGTAGATACCTTACTATCAAGTGACAATTAACTATATTTTTGTTCGTGTGCCTCCCTACCCGCTTTTGTCCCCATTATCAGGTGATGCCTTTCCTTGGACAATCAGCTTGCATCATTTCAGCATATACACGCTTTTTGGAAAACAAGTGACACTTTGCCTAGTGGAACCTATGGGTTGTACCTCTACTCTAGCTGTTACATCTCAAAAACTACTCGCTACAGGACCTGATACGAGGCATTCATTTGTTGTCTGTCTGCATGTTGACCTAGAGTCACTTGAGATAAAATGCTCAAACCCCCAGGTTGGTACATTTGATTTATGAAAGGAAATTTAAAATAATGTGATTTAAGAACAATTGTTACTCATTTTGTTGAAGGGTTTCTCTTCTATTAAGTGTCTTAAATTATTTTTAACAGGGCCATCAAGATCAGAATGGTTAGATTAAGTATTGCTTTGAAGTTCTCTCAAGTTTTGTAATTCAAACTCTTCTGAAAATGTAATGGTGGCAGCATAAATGCATCTTTTGGCTGATGGAATGAAATCAGTTGCAGATGTAAAGTTTTTTAAACGGTGAAGAACTACTTTACTGTCAGACTGAAGAGTCTATTGAAGTGATCAAATGTAATTTCCGATCAGATTCTCACTCAAAACTTCTTTTGCTCAACATGCAGTATTTAAAAGAAAAAAAGCGCTGTTTACTCTTTAAAAAAGGCATTTTGTTAATCCTTTAATGTTCCAGTTGGTATAGACCAAACATGTTATATTCTACAGTTTTATAATTTAGTATGAATTCAGATCTCCTGGGTTTGTACAAATTATTAATTACATATAATTTAATACTTGTTTCTTTGACCTCAAGCAGACTCTTGTATATTTTCTACACAAATTATCAACGTTGAATAGTATTTGAAATTATATTTTTAAAACAATACTTTTTAGAGTTTTATTGGATCTTTTAGGTCAATGTCGATAAATCTTTGTTTATTCCAGCATTAGTGGTGACGAGCTAGTTTTTAAAGTGTGTTTTTTTAAGTGGGTTCAAATATTATTCATATGTTATAGGGCCTCCTTACTGAAACCATCCTCCTTCTTTCCCCTCTTCTCTCTGCCTTGCTCCACCTACTGTATACTCTACAGTTTGGTTTAACTTTCATATATATTTGAACATTTTGAAAAGATGGGACCTGCTAATTTAATCTTCGTGATGGCCTTATTAAAAAAATACATACAGTTAGAATTATGATGAGGCAGTTATACTAAATTAATAGCTTATCCACCATTATAAAAGTAATTTCTTTTATAATCAGTAGTAAATTCTTTTGAACGATAGTAAATATTCCAGATTAATGGCCATTTGCCATTCTATTATGACCCATAGTAGTATAGAGGAGAATCATTATGAAATGACTTAACTCCTCTTAGATTATTCTTTGAATGCTACTGCTGATGGTTGTTGAAATGCATTTCCTAGAGGAAGGAAAACTGTTGTTGGTTGAATTGTGTCTCCGACAAAAGATATGTTGAATTCCTAACTTGTAGTATCTCATCATGTGACCTTATCTGTTAATAGGATCATTACAGAGGTAATCAAGTTAAAATGAATTCATTAGGGTGAGACCTCATCAAGTTGACTGATATCCTTATAAAAAGGGAAATTTGGAAGTAGATAGTCACAGAGGGAAGTTGATGTGAAGATACACAGGGGGAGTGCCATGTGAATGGAGGCAGAGATTGGACTGATCCAGCTGCAAGCCAAAGAACACAAGGATTGCTGGCTACCTCAGAAGAACCGGAGGCAACGAAGGATTCTTCTGAGTCCCAGAGCATGGCCCTGCTGTTACCTTGAGCAGGGACTCTCTAATCTCCAGAACCATGAAACTATAAGTTTCTGTTGTTTTAAGCCACCCAATTTATGGCACTTTTATATGGCAGCTCTAGCAAACAGATTATAGAGAAACAGATTCACCTTCTTTAGATCCTTTATCACAGAAGCTGTTAAAAGGGAAAAAATAGATTTAATTCTGTCATAGCAGCAGAAGCCCATCTCAGCCCATCAGTCCCACTGATTATTTCTATATACGCTGGGGGGAAAAAAGCAAAAACTAACAACATAAATGAATGTTCCCAATTTGGTTTTTAAATAATTGAATTGCAAAAAAGACTTTAAAACAGCTATTATAATTTTTTTTTATGAGGTGTAAAGGAAAGCAACACTGAATGAAAAACGTAAGAATTCTCAATGGAGAAGTAAAGTATAAAAACAATCAAATGGGGCTTCCCTGGTGGCGCAGTGGTTGAGAGTCCTCCTGCCAATGCAGGGGACACAGGTTC
>NW_006772853.1:0-1396 GCF_000442215.2 Lipotes vexillifer | reverse complement strand
AACCCTAACCCTAACCCTAACCCTACCCTAACCCTAACCCTAACCCTAACCCTAACCCTAACCTATACCCTAAACCATCCCCGTTCCCTAGCCCTGACCCTAACCCTTACCCGACGCCTTAGCCTAACACGTGCCCTAATCCTAACCCGTACGTTAACACTAACCCGATCCCTAACACGTACGCTAACCCTAAACCGTTGTCGTACCGTAACCTGTACCCTAAACCATCCCCGTTCCCTAACCCTAACACTAACCCTAACCCTTACCCGAAGCCTTACCCTAACACGTGCCCTAACCCTAACCCGTACGCTAACACTAACACGTGCCCTAAGACATACGCTAACCCTAAGCCATTGTCGTACCCTAACCTGTACCCTAAAGCGTCCCCATTCCCTAACCCTAACCCTAACCATTACCCTAACCCTAACCCTTACCCGAAGCCTTACCCTAACCCGTGCCCTATTCCTAACCCGTACGCTAACACTAACCCGTGCCCTAACACGTAGTCTAACCCTCAACCATTGTCATACCCTAACCTGTACCCTAAACCATCCCCGTTCCCTAACCCTAACCCTAACACTAACCGTAACCCGAAGCCTTACCCTAACCCGTGCCTAATCCTAACCTGTATGCTAACTCTAACCCATGCCCTAACACATACGCTAACCCTAAACCGTTGTACCCTAACGTGTACCCTAAACCGTCCCCGTTCCCTCACCCTAACCCTATTACCCGAAGCCTTACCCTAACCCGTGCCCTAATCCTAACCCGTACGCTAACACTAACCCATGCCCTAACACTTATGCTAACCCTGAACCGTTGTCGTACCCTAACCTGTACCCAAAACTGTCCCCATTCCCTAACCCTAACCCTAATCCTTACCCAAAGCCTTACCCTAACCCGTGCCCTAATCCTAACCCGTACACTAACACCAGCTCGTACCCTAAAACGTATGCTAACCCTAAACGTTTGTCGTACCCTAACATGTACCCTAAACCATCCCCATTCCCTAACCCTAACCCTAACCCTTACCCAAAACCTTCCCCTAACCTGTACCCTAATCCTAACCAGTACACTAACACTAACCCATACCATAACACTTATGCTAACCCTAAACCGTTGTCGTACCCTAACCTGTACCCTAAACCGTTTCCGTTCCCTAACCCTAGCCCTAACCCTAAACCCACTTATAGCCCTATAGCTTAAAAAATTATAAGAACAAGAAACAGCCACTCGAAAATTTACAGCTGCTGTGTTTCCAACAACCTCAACTAATGTAAAACTTTAATATCCTAGAAGTAGAAAAATGGATAAAGATGTTTTGCTACTTCCGTACAATGGAATATCACTCGGCATTTAAATCAGTGTCATCAGGCCCATAGTAGCATCATGAGTG
>NW_006772852.1:0-207 GCF_000442215.2 Lipotes vexillifer | reverse complement strand
CCAGCACCACTTATTGAAGAGGCTGTCCTTCCTCCACTGTATATTCCTGCCACCTTTATCAAACATAAGGTGACCATATGTGCATGGGTATATCTCTGGGCTTTCTATCCTATTCCATTGATCTACCTTTCTGTTTTTGTGCCGGTACCATACTGTCTTGATCACTGTAGCTTTGTAGTATAGTCTGAAGTCAGGCAGCCTGATTCC
>NW_006772850.1:863503-890225 GCF_000442215.2 Lipotes vexillifer | reverse complement strand
TAAAGCAGAAACTAACACAACATTGTAAAGCAATTATACTCCAATAAAGATGTTAAAAAAAATTAATCACTTTATCCCCAGAAAGACAAAAAAAGAAGGAAAAAGGAACAATAAACCAGTGGGGTAAATAGTAAATAAATGGCAAGAGGGATGATTAAACCCCCAAATAGCAGAAATTACATTAAATTAAAATTAAACAGTCTATGTTAAAAAAAAATTTTAAGTATTTAAATAGTCTAATTCAAAACAGATAAGTCAGGATTTTTTTTTAAAGCAGGACAATAAAACTATATACATTAAATATAAAAACAGTGAAAGTATGGATAAAAGATATACCATTTTGAATTATAATGATAACTATAGTTATAGCTAATTATAACGAGCTTCAAAAGACACATTAAGATTAGATAAGGTAGTTTTCAAGACAATGGAAAAACAGGAGCATTAAACAATGGTGAGTAGATAAATCAAGAAGACTTAAAATTTCTATATGTGAATATATCTATTATAGAGCTTTCACATCCATGAATGAAAAACTACATAAATACAGGTATTAAAAAAACAAATCTACAGTCATAGTGGGAGATTTTACCAGTCATATTTCAACTGCCATGGTGCATTAGACCATTAAAAAAAAAAGAAAAGAAAAAAAATCACTAAGGAGAGAAAACATTTAAATAATAGAATACCGCTATTAAACAACTTGGTCTAATTTACATTTATAAAACACTTCACCCCAAAAGATCAGAGTATACATTCTTTTCAAGTGAACAATTAACATTCATCAAGATAAAAATACATATATGTGACCATAATACACGTTTCAAGAAATTTAAGGGATTGAAATTATGTAGTGTATGATCTCTGACCACACCAGAATTAAATTAGAAATCAATAAAACTATTTTAAAATACCCCCCAAATATTTGGAAATTAAACAAGACAATTCCAAATAATGCATTAATCAAAGAAGAAACCACAAGAAACGTTAAATGATAAATTTTAAAGTACATATTAAATGTATGAGATGCAGCTAAAGCAGCATTTATAAGAAAAGTATAGCTTTACATGCTTATATTATGAAAGATACAAGCTTCAAGTCAATGACCAAAGCTTCTACCTTAAGAATCTAGAAAAATATGCAAAGTACATAGAAGGAAGGAACCAATAAATATGAAAGCAGAAACAACCAAAAGAGAAAGCAAATAGTAAAGAGAAGTCCAGTCTAGCATACCAGAAACTTGGAAGTCAGCACTCTACACTAACAAGTAAAAAGCTCAACAAACTGAAAAATCATTAACTCTCCTTAGATCCATCAGAGAAGTGAGGTCACAGGACAAACCACTGCCCCCAAAACTGGAGATCCACAGGGAGAGTCACAGATATCCACAAGCAGAAACCTGGGACACACATTCAAGAGTTTTACCTGTGGGAACTCAAGCAGATTTTCACAGTGAAGATGAGAGAAAACTCTCTTGTGCTTCTGGTGGGCGGGGAGGGGAAAAGGAACCATTTTTAAATTAGACCAGAGCATTCTGTACTACTGGACAAGGCCTGCACACAAGAGAAACTAGTTTTGCAAAGTCTAAGCTCTTGGAATTTTAACAGAACCTAATCAACCTGGGTTAAGGGAAATGCACAACTCCTACGCGATCTAGCCGTTGTGTACCACCGACAGGCATGAAAAAACGGAAAAACAAAACTGAGAGGCACTTGTAAAGTTCAGAGTGCTAGGCACAGCCTCACTAAAAAACTGAGGACTAATAATAGGACTGTAGAATGTTTCTCCTTCCCCATAACTTACACTACGCTACTAAAACCCTGTTTATGCCTAGCACATGCTGCTTGCCATGACTCAAAAAATTGCAAAGCATACTAAAAGGCATAAAATACAGTCTGAAGAGAGAGGAAGTATCCAAACCAGACCAGGATAAGTCAAGGATGTTGGGATTATCAACAAGGAATTTTAAACTATGATTAAAACACTGAGGGTTTTTTATTATATTTCTATATGTAAGCACCTAACAAGTGGAAAATGAAATTAAAGCAGGACCATTTACAATGGCAGAAAAAAAGTCATGGCATACTTAAGAATAAAATTAACAAAAATCATCAAGGCCTGTACATAAAAGCTAAAAAATACTGAGAGAGGCTTACAAAGACCAATGAAAATGCATAGGTATATTATGTTAATGGATTGGAAGATTGCATATCGTAAGGTTGTCATTTCTCCTTGAATCAGTCTATACATTCAATGCAATTCCAATCAAAATGACAGTAGGTAGACAATCTAGATCTGAAATTTACATGGAAACAAACCACCCAAGACACAATTTACATGGAAAAGACTTAGATTTGCCAAAGCAACTTAGAAAAAGAGTAACAAATTGGAAGATTTAAATTACCTGTTTTCAAAACTTATGGTAAAGCTAAATAGTCATGACTGTGTAATATTGGCATAAAGATAGCTATATGGATTAATAGAGCAAGTTACAGAGTCCAGAAATACTATAACATACACATCTTCAAGAGGTTTCAACGTTGGTAGCAAGGTACTTTATTGGGGAAAGGACAGTCTTCTCAACAAATGGCCCTGGAACCATAAGTTATCCATATGGAGAAAATAAACTTTGACTCTTATCTCACAACATTACCAGAAATCAACTCAAAGTGAAACTGTTACATAAATGTAAAATAATCTTCTAATGTGGTTAAGCAAGTATGGATTTGGGAAACTCTGTGCTGGAGCTGTTTAGAAAGCCAGAGATAAATGGCTCCAGAGACCATACCTTTAACACAGACTACACTGTCTTCTAATATAGTGTGTTTTGTTGGTTTTTCTTTCCTTTAAATTTTTACTGGAGTATAATTGATTTACAATGCTGTGTTTGTTTCTGCTGTACAGCAAAGAAAATCAGTTACACATATACATATACCCACTTTTTTTTAGATTCTTTTCCCATATACGTCATTACAGAGTATTGAGTAGAGTTCCCTGTGCTCTACAGTAGGTCCTTATTAGTTATCTTTTTTATACATAGTAGTGTGTATGTGTCAATCCGAATCTCCCAGTTTATCACCCCCTTTCCCTCCAGTCACCATAAGTTTGTTTTCTACATCTGTGACTCTATTTCTATTTTGTAAATAAGTTCATTTGCACCCTTTTTTAGATTTCACATATAAGTAATATCATATGATATTTGTCTTTCTCTGTCTGACTTCACTCAGTAGGACAATCTCTAAGTCCATCCATGTTGCCTCAAATGGCATTATTTCATTCTTTTTTATGGCTGAGTAGTATTCCATTATATATATATGTACCACATCTTCTTTATCCACTCCTCTGTTGATGGACATTTAGGTTGCTTCCATGTCCTGGCTGTTACAAACAGTGCTGCAATGAACACTGGGGTTCATGTGTCTTTTTGAATGATGGTTTTGTCCAGATATATGCCCAGGAGTGGGATTGCTGGATCATATGGCAGCTTTTTTTTGTTTTTTAAGGAACCTCCATACTGTTCTCCATAGTGGTTGTACCAATTTACATTCCTACCAACAGTATAGAAGGGCTCTCTTTTCTCCACACCCTCTCCAGCATTTATTATTTGTAGATTTTTTGATGATGGCCATTCTGACTGGTGTGAGGTGATACCTCACTGTAGTTTTGATTTGCCTTTCTCTAATGATTAGTGATGTTGAGCATCTTTTCATGTGCTTTTTGTCCATCTGTATGTCATAGTGTGTTAATTCTAACAGATCAGAGAAAGTTAAATACATAATGAAGTGACTTGCATATTAGTAATTGATTCAATTATACATATCTGTCTGCCTTGAACAAAGCAATGTAGTCACAAACAGTCTGCACATCAAACAAGAGAAGAGACTTCATTATGATAAAATATCATGAAATAGAGAGCAGGGATGGGTTAGACAGAGCTTTATTCTAGCCACAGGACTGTGCAAATCAACCTTTTCACTCATGAGTCCAGAATTCAGGATTTGATTCAAAAATAGATTGATAATTCTAAAGCATTGCTACTATTTCTCCAGAGCTAGCTTATGCCTAGAATGTGATAAATTATTTACGCATATTTAAATGAATAGATGGTGAGAGTTCTAAGCCAAAAGGGTTATCCAAAATCAATATTCGAGGCTCTTCACTAGTTGATAGACAGGTTATAAAAATAAATTATCCCTTCTCTGTGTTTGAGAAAATTGTGAGTCAGGGGGTTATCAGGAAATTATGGAAAACTTTAACACAAAATAGAACATAAGTGTCCAAGAGGGTTAAAACCCCAAATGCTTCAGACTGCTCAGAGATACTGAAGCATCAGATGAGGCTTCTTGGAGCAGTAGGTATTTGAGATATATTTAAACATAGATGTGAGGCAGAGTCAAGATGGCAGTGCAGAAAGACGCGAAGTTAGTGTCTCTCCACAACTAGGGTGACTGCGGCTGCTGGTGGGGGACTCTGACGCCCAAGGAGATGGGAGGAACCCCGGAGTGAACTGGTAGGATGTAGGGGGACTGATGGAGGAGAAGAAGGTGGAGGCCAGACAGGATTGGTGCCCCCGAGGCCAGGGAGGTCAGAAGAGGCAGGTGGGAGGGACTCCCCGGGAAGAGCGGGGGAGGAGTGGAGGGAATCGCCTGGCCCACTCGGGCCGGGGAGCCTGCTGAGCTCTCAGGCTGGAATCCCACACACAAAACCCCATCCAGGTGGAGTGGGTCTTGGGGGCATAGGAGGGAGGCTGGGGAGATCAGGAGAGGCAGGCAGGAGGAGCCATCCAGGATGAGCGGGAGAGGAGTGGAGGGTGATTGCCCTGCCCACTAGGGTTCAGGGAGACTGCTGAGCACCCAGGCCAGTCCCCTTCCCTCCAAAGCACCCTCCAGGGCGTGTGTGTCCTTGGGGGCATAGGAAAGAGGCTGAGAAAAGAACAGGAGAGGCAGGCGGGGGGGGGCCCTCTCGGACGAGAGAGCAGGAGAGGAGAGGAGGGAGTTTGCCCCACCCACTCAAGCCCAGGAAGCCAGTTGGGCTCCCAGGTGAGGTCCCCTGCCCTCTGAGACCAGGGATGGGGGTCACTCCAGGGCCCCTTCTGTTCCTTGAACCTAAGCCCCTCCCCCCACAGCCTCAAGGGCCTTTTCCAGCCCTGTGGGTCCTGAGCATTGGCCCTGCCCACTGGCCAAACCTCACCCTTGCTTAGGCCATGCCCTCTACAGCCAAGGCCTTCCCCACTCCCGTTTTTTATTTTTGTTTTGCCTCCTCAGATGGCTTGCAGGATCTTTGTTCATGAGACCAGGGTCCGGCTGAAGCTCCTGCAGTGGGAGCTCCAAGTCCGAACCACTGGACTAACAGAGAACCTCAGACCACAGGGAATATTCCTCAGAGTGAGGTCTCATGAAGCTCTTCATCTCAGCACCAAGATGCAGCTCTGCACAATAGCCCACAAATACCAGTGTAGGAAGCATCAGACCAAACAACCAGTAAGACAGGAAAACAATCCCACTCATAAAAAAAAAAAAAAAAAAAAAAGAGGCAGCATAAAAATATATCACAGATGAAGGAGCAAGGTAAAAACCTATAAGACCAAATAAATGAAGAGGAAATAGGAAATCTACCTGAAAAGCAAGTCAGAGTAATGATAGTAAAGATGATCCAGAATCTCAGAAATAGAATGGAGGCACAGATTGAGTAAATACAAGAAATGTTTAAGCAAGATCTAGAAGAACTAAAGAACAAACAAACAGAGATAAACAACATAATAACTGAAATGAAAAATACACTAGAAGGAATCAATAACAGAATAACTGGGGCAGAAGAATGATTAAGTGAGCTGGAAGACAAAATGGTGGAAATAACTTCTGAGAATCAGAATAAAGAAAAAAAAATGAAAAGAATAGAAGACAATCTCTGAGACATTTGGGACAACACTAAATTCACCAACATTCAAATTATAGGGGTCCTAGAAGAAGAAGAGAAAAAGAAAGAGTCTGAGAAAATATTTGAAGTATTATAGATGAAAACTTCCATAACATGGGAAAGGAAGCAGTCACCCAAGTCCAGGAAACACAGAGAGTCCCATACAGGATAAACCCTAGGAAAAACACACCAAGACACATATTAATTAAACTAACAAAAATTAAATTCAAAGAAAAAATATTAAAAGCAGCAAGGGAAAAACAAAAAATAACATACAAAGGAATCCCCATAAGGTTATCAGCTGATTTTTCAGTGGAAACTCTGCAGGCCAGAAGGCAGTGGCAGAATATACTTAAAGTGATGAAAGAGAAAAACCTATAACCAAGATTACTCTACCCAGCAAGGATCTCATTCAGATTTGACAGAGAAATCAAAAGCTTTACACACAAACAAAAGTAAAGAGAATTCAGTACCACCAAACCAGCCTTACAACAAATGCTAAAGAAACTTCTCTATGCAGGAAACACAAGAGAAGGAAAAGACTCACAAAAACAAATTAAAACAATTAAGAAAATGGTCATAGGAACATACATATTGATAATAACCTTGAATGTAAATGGATTAAATGTCCCAATCAAAAGACCCAGATTGGCTGAATGGATACTAAAACAACACCCAGATATATGCTGTCTACAAGAGACCCATTTCAGACATAGGTACACATACAGACTGAAAGTGAAGGGATGGAAAATGATATTCCATGCAAATGGATATCAAAAGAAAGCTGGAGTAGCAATACTCGTATTAGATAAAATAGACTTTAAAATAAAGACTGTTATAAGAGATAAGGTGTGACACAACATAATGACCAAAGGATTAAACCAAGAAGATATAACAATTATAAATGTTTATACACCCAACATAGGAGCACCTCAACACATAAGGCAAATGATAACAGCCATAAAAGGGAAAATTGATAGTAACACAATAATAGTAGGGGACTTTAACACCCCACTTACACCAATGGACAGATCATCCAAAATGAAAATAAATAGGAAACACAAGCTTTAAATGACACATTAAACAAGATGGACTTGATTGATATTTATACGACATTCCATCCAAAAACAACAGAATACACTTTCTTCTCAAGTGCTCAAGGAGCATTCTCCACAATAGATCATATCTTGGGTCACAAATAAAGAGTCAGTAAATTTAAGAAAACTGAAATTGTATCAAGTATCTTTTCCAACCACAATATCTAGTCTCATAGACTAGATACCAATTACAGGAAAAAAATCTGTAAAATATACAAACATATGGAGACCAAACATTACACTACTAAATATCCAAGAGATCACTGAGGAAATCAAAAAATACCTAGAAACAAATGACAATGAAAATATGATGACCCAAAACCTATGGGATTCAGGAGAAGCAGTTCTAAGAGGGAAGTTCATAGCAATACAATCCTACCTCAAGAAACAAGAAACATCTCAAAATAAACAACCTAACCTTACACCTAAAGCAATTAGAGAAAGAAGAACAAAAAACCCAAAAGTTAGCAGAAGAAAAGAAATCATAAATATCAGATCAGAAATAAATGAAAAAGAAATGAAGGAAACAATAGCAAAGATCAATAAAACTAAAAGCTGGTTCTATGAGAAGATAAACAAAATTGATAAACCATTAGCCAGACTCATCACAAAAAAAAGGGAGAAAACTCAAATCAATAGAATTAGAAATGAAAAAGGAGAAGTAGCAGCTGACACTGCAGAAATACAGAGGATCATGAGATATTACTGCAAGCAACTATTTGCCAATTAAATGGACAACCTGGAAGAAATGGACACATTCTTAGAAAAGCACAACCTTGTGAGACTGAACCAGGAAGAAATAGAAAATGTAAGCAGACCAATCAAAATCATTGAAATTGAGACTGTGATTAAAAATCTTCCAAAAAACAAAAGCTGAGGACCAGATGGCTTCACAGGCAAATTCTATCAAACATTTAGAGAAGAGCTAACACCTATCCTTCTCAAACTCTTCCAAAATATAGTAGAGGGAGGAACACTCCCAAACTAATTCTACGAGGCCACCGCCACCCTGATATGAAAACCAGACAAAGATGTCACAAAGAAAGAAAACTACAGGCCAATATCACTGATGAACACTGATGCAAAAATCCTCAACAAAATACTAGCAAACAGAATCCAACAGTACCTTAAAAGGATCATACACCATGATCAAATGGAATTTATCCCAGGAATGCAAGGATTCTTCAATATACACAAATCAATCAATGTGATACACCGTATTAACCAATTGAAGGAGAAAAACCATATGATCATCTCAGTAGATACAGAAAAAGCTTTTGACAAAATTCAACATCCATTTATGATAAAAACCATCCAGAAAGTAGGCATACAGGGAAGTTACCTCAACATAATAAAGGCCATATATGACAACCCCACATCCAATATCATTCTCAATGGTGAAAACCTGAAACCATTCCCACTAAGATCAGGAACAAGACAAGGTTGTCCACACTCACCACTATTATTCAGCATAGTTTTGGAAGTTTTAGCCACAGCAATCAGAGAAGGAAAAGAAATATAAGGAATCCAAATTGGAAAAGAAGAAGTAAAGCTGTCACTGTTTGCAGATGACATGATACTATACATAGAAAATCCTAAAGATGCTACCAGAAAACTACTAGAGCAATCAATGACCTTGGTAAAGTAGCAGGATACAAAATTCATGCAGAGAAATCTCTTGCATTCCTATACACTAATGATGAAAAATCTGAAATAGAAATTAAGGAAACACTCCCATATACCATTGCAACAAAAAGAATAAAATACTTAGGAATAAACCTACCTAAGGAGACAAAAGACCTGTATGCAGAAAACTATAAGACACTGATGAAAAAAATTAAAGATGATCCAAACAGATGGAGAGATATACCATGTTCTTGGATTGGAAGAATCAACATTGTGAAAATGACTATATTACTTAAAGCAATCTACAGATTCAATGCAATCCCTATCAAACTACCAATGGCATTCTTCACAGAATTACAACAAAAAATTTTACAATTCGGGGCTTCCCTGGTGGCACAGTGGTTGAGCATCTGCCTGCTGATGCAGGGGACACAGGTTCTTGCCCCGGTCCGGGAAGATCCCACATGCCACGGAGTGGCTGGGCCCATGAGCCATGGCCGCTAAGCCTGCGTGTCCAGAGCCTGTGCTCCACAACAGGAGAGGCCACAATGGTGAGAGGCCCACATACAAAAAAAAAAAAAATTACAATTCGTATGGAAACACAAAAGACCCCAAACAGCCAAAGCAATCTTGAGAAAGAAAAACAGAGTTGGAGGAATAAGGCTCCTGGACTCCAGACTATACTACAAAGCTACAGTAATCAAGACAGTATGGTACTGGCACAAAAACAGAAATATAGATCAATGGAACAGGATAGAAAGCCCAGGGATAAACCCATGCATACATGGTCACCTAATTTACAACAAAGGAGGCAAGAACATACAATGGAGAAAGGACAGCCTCTTCAATAAGTGGTGCAGGGAAAACTGGACAGATACATGTAAAAGAATGAAATTAGAACAGTCCCTAACACCATACACAAAAATAAACTCAAAATGGATTAAACACCTAAATGTAAGGTGAGACACTATCAAACTCTTAGTGGAAAACATAGGCAGAACAGTCTATGACATAAATCATAGCAAGATCCTTTCGGACCCACCTCCTACAGTAACGGAAATAAAAACAAAAAGAAACAAATGGGACCTAACGAAACTTCAAAGCTTTTTCACAGCAAAGGAAACCATAAACAAAACCAAAAGACAACCCTCAGAATGGGAGAAAATATCTGCAAATGAAACAACAAAGGATTAATCTCCAAAATATACAAGCAGCTCATGCAGCTCGATATCTAAAAAACCAAACAATCCTGTTAAAAAATGGACAGAAGCCCTAAATAGACATTTCACCAAGGAAGACATACAGATGGTCAAGAGGCACATGAAAAGATGCTCAACATCACTAATTATTAGAGAAATGCAAATCAAAACTACAATGAGGTATCACCTCATGTCAGTCAGAATGGCCACTATCAAAAAATCTAGAAACAATAAATGCTGGAAAGAGCGTGGTGAAAAGGGAACCCTCCTGCACTGTTGATGGGAATGTAAATTGATACAACCACTATGGAAAACAGTATGGAGGTTCCTTAAGAAAGTAAAACTAGAACTACCATATGACCCAGCAATCCCACTACTGGGCATATACCCCGAGAAAACCATAATTCAAAAAGAGTCATGCACCACAATGTTCATTGCAGCACTATTTACAATAGCCAGGACATGGAACCAACCTAAATGTCCATTGACAGAAGAATGGATAAAGAAGATGTGCCACATATATACAATGGAATGTTATCCATAAAAGAAATGAAATTGAATTATTTGTAGTGAGGTGGATGAGCCTAGAGTCTGTCGTATAGAGTGAAGTAAGTCAGAAAGAGAAAAACAAATACCATATACTAACACACATATATGGAATCTAAAAATAATATGGTACCTAGTTGCAGGGCAGGAATAAAGAGATAGACATAGAAAATGGACTTGAGGACATAGGGTGGGAGGGTGAAGTTGGGGCAAAGTGAGAGTAGCATCAACAAACATACACTACCGAATGTAAAATAGTTGGCTGGTAAGAAGCAATAGCATAACACAGAGAGGTAGGCTCGGTGCTTTGCGATGACCTAGAGGGGTGGGATAAGGAGGATGGGAGGGAGGCACAAGAAGGATGGTGTATGGGGACGTGTGTATGAATATGGCTGATTCGTTTTGTTGTGCAACAGAAATTCACCCAGTATTGTGAAGTAATTATACTCCTATAAAGATCTATTTTTAAAAAAATGCTAAATATAAAATTACCATATGATCCAGCAATTCCACTGCTAGGTATATATCTAAATGAATTGAAAGCAAGCATTCAAACAGATACTTGCTTGCTGATGTGGATAGCAGCATTATTCATAATAGCCAAAAAGTGGAAACAACTCAAATATTCGTCCATGGACAAATAAAAGGTGGTACATACATTGGAATATTATCCAACCACAAAAAGGAAAGTACTGATACATGTTACAACATGGATGAACATTATGCTAAGTGAAATAAAATGGATATAAACAGGCAAATTTTGTATGATTCCATTTCATGAGTTACCTAGAGCAGGCACATTCATAGAGACAGAAAGTAGATTAGAGCTTATGAGGGACTGAGGAGAGAGGTATGGGGAGTTATTGCCTATGTTGTGACCTTCTATTTGGGATGATGAAAATTTTTGGAAATAGTGGTAATGGTTACACAATATTGTGAGTGTGACTAATGCCACTGAATTAAACACTTTAAAATGTTGATAATGGCAAGCGTATGTTATATATATATATTACTACAATTTTTAAAAGATTAATAATGTAATATACCAAAAGCCATTGAATTTTACACTTTAAATGGGTAAATTGTATAATATGTGAATTATATCACAATAATAACTGGACTCCACATGCAAAGGAATGAAGGCGGACCCCAATTTCACACCATATACAAAAGTTAACTCAAAATGGTTCAAAAGGGCTTCCCTCGTGGCGCAGTGGTTGAGAGTCTGCCTGCCAATGCAGGGGACACGGGTTTGTGCCCCGGTCTGGGAAGATCCCACGTGCCGCGGAGCGGCTGAACCAGTGAGCCATGGCCGCTGAACCTGCGCGTCCGGAGCCTGTGCTCCGCAATGGGAAAGGCCACAACAGTGAGAGGCCCGCGTACCGCAAAAAAGAAAAAAAAAAAAATGGTTCAAAGACCTAAATTTCAGAAATAAAATTATAAAACTCTTAGAAGAAAACATAGGCATAAATCTTCATGATCTTGGATTAGGTAATAATTTCTTAAATATGACACCAAGAGCACAGGCAATGAAAGAAAAAATAAACTGGACATCATTGACATTTTAAACTTTTGTGTTTCAAAGGACACTGTAAGGAAAAGCAAAAAGACAACCCATAGGTTAAAAAATATTGGCAAATTATATATCTGATAAGGTATATATCTTATCTGGTGACAAGAGATATAATATATCTAGAATATATAAAGATCATTTACAACTTAATAATAAAAAGGCAAGCCCAATTTTTTAAGTGGGCAAAGGATTTGAATTGACATTTATCCAAATAAGATATAGAAGCAGCTGATAAGCATGTGTAAAGTCGTTCAATATTACTACCCTCAGGGAAATGCAAATCAAAACCACAATGAGATACTTCATACCCACTAGGATAGTTACAATTAAAAAGACAAGACAATAAGTGGGAGATACAAACTGTTGGGTATAAGACAGGCTACAAGGATGTATTGTACAACATGGGGAGCATAGCCAATAGTTTGTAATAACTGTAAATTGAGTATAATGGTTAAAATTGTATGAAAATAAAAGATAAGTTTTTTAAAAAATTCAAAAGGATTCCTAGCTCTTTGTTAAAAAAAAAAAAGACAAACAATAACAAGCATTATATACTGCCAGTGGGAATATAAAATAATTCAGCCACTTTGGAAAATGTTCTAAAATTGATTGTGGTTGATGATGGTTGCATAATTCTATGTGTATTTTAAAAGCATTTAAATTGAACACTTTGAGTGACTTTTATGATATATGTTTTATCTCAATAAAGCTGTTTAAACAAACAAACAAACAAAAAAGCCATAGATGTGAAAACTTACTGAATGTCATTCTTCCTGGGAGGAACATGCCCTTTATTTGCATTACCGTTATTTTTCAGGGCCTGCCCTTTCCATGGAGTTTGTGCATTTAAAGCTCTAACTGTTGTGAACTCTTAGTTAATGGATTCTGAATGAGGCTTTAGTACTTAAAGCACTTTCCACATGACAAGATGATGGACAGGCTAATAGCACATGTATTTGAAGTGAGGACTCCAGACAAGTGAACTGCTTTAAATAGTAACTTAACCTACAGAAAAACAATGACACTGGTCATTGTGATCTTAAATAGAGCTGTACCTACTTTATAGCTATAGACACAAGCTTGACCCAAGCTTGGGAAAATATGTGATAAATACAATGGTAGTAAAGATTAAACATAAGGGGGGAAAAAGAACAAAAAACTGATGGCCAGTTAAATCAAATTCATAAGAAAACCAGCTGGATATTCTTACAGAGACTGAAAGAGAAATCCTGGGATCATGAAATGAATTTCAGTAAAAATCAGAAGCTTAATGCATGCTAGACCACCCAAAAAAACCCCATAAAAGCAGAAACCCTGAATTTCAGGAGCATTTAGAACCAGCCTTCCTACTATCCCCTGTGAGAGACATGAAGAGAAAAACCTCTCTGGATACCCAGTGAAACCAGAAACCCTAACTAATCCTTGTAAAGGGTTCCTTACAGCACTTTAACTTTCCTTATCTGTTTCTTTAACATTTAACTCTGTTTTGTGTCCACATAAAACTGGAAATCTGCATGGGATAGCCGCACACTTCACAAACCAGAGATGTCAAATATATCCCATCTTTAGGTAGTCTGTGTTAGAAAAGACAGTTGTTGATTTCATCATCTTATATCTCCAGTAAAATTATAAGCCCAAGAGAAAAAGAAAAATTCTCCTTGATAGCATGTCTCTATTTCTTCTTTCTTTCCTCTATACCTATTATTCCCATTTAAACTGGAATACCATTTGCTTCCTAATCCTGAGCTGAGATTTCCATTCTCCAGTTTGATTTTTTTCCTGTTCATTTACTACCTTAGGGGAGCATCCAGGATGTCTGGGAGGAGATGGTTTCTTCTCCTTTTGCTACCCCAGAGTTGAAGGGTCATATTACCCTGGAAATCAGGAAAAAGATTAGTGTGATCTACACAAGATCAATTGATCTACAAAAGATCAATTGCTCTACAAAGAGCCCTTTGATCCCTCCATTTCTAGGACAGAATTATCTCCACCCAGGTGTACCCAGGCTCCTTACCTATGAGGCTTTCACAACCAGTGGGCTCAATAGCAGCAGAACACCAGAGAAGGAAAAATCTGTTTTATACATTAGAGAAAGTGTATTTTCTTTCTTCCCTTGGAGTTCTTTCTCAATTTCATTATTTGGTTAACCACAGTTTTCTATGGTTACATAAGAATTTACCACCAAAATAATGACTTAAACCACACCTATATGTTATCTCATTTCCACAGGTCAGAAGTCCAGTTGGCTCAGCATGGTCACCAGAGTCACCAGTCAAAAATCCAGGTGCAAGCCAGCTGGGTTCTTACCTGGAGCTCTGGGAGAGAATCCATTTCCGTGCTCGTAAGGTTGTTTGCCACATTCAGTTCTGTGTGGTTGTAGGACTGAGATCCCCAGTTCCTCGCTGCTCTTTTCTGAGGGGTTGTTATTTTTGCTTCTAGGGATCACCCACTCTCCCTGGACCCATCCATGTGCCAGGCCTGTGACAGCTGTCAAATTCTCCCAGTGCTTGGGATATCTGACTTCCCCTTCTGCCTTTCTCTTTTAAGGACATGTGTCATGACCTTCTAACTCATCCAGCTAGTTCAGGGTAATTTCTCTATATTAAGGTCAACTGATTAGAAATGTCAATTATGCCTTCAAAATCCCTTTGCCAGGTAACATATTTATGAGCACCATATATCCAGTGATTAGCACCTGGAATCTTGCAAGAGGGGAAGGTTGGATATTCTGCTTGTAAGATGAGGCTATTAGTCAGATATATATTGCTTCATTTTTAATTCATTTTGCCATAAGATTTTAAATTTTAAATTTTAAATACTGGGTTTATTTTACATAGTAATTTTCAAAGAGAAGAACTTGTTTTGCGTGTATGCTTTTGACTCTTATTGTTTAAGGAATCTAGAAATTTTGTTTTGTTTTCTTTCTCTTTTTAAATCTAATGATTATTGTATATCATTTTTATTAATAATTTATGATGATTGCTGTTACAAAATTTCAGAACAATCTGTTCTCAAATTTTAACACTAACTACAAATGTCCTTTTTATTCCTATCAATTTTTTTAATTTAATTTAAAAATTTTATGTTTGATCATGTTATTCTCCATTTAAAATCTTTCAAAATCTCCTCCTGACATGAGATAAATCCCAAATGCCAACCTATAAGACACACAATCATTTATTACACAGCCTCATTCTACAGATATCATTTCATTTTTGGTCTGTTGTTGACCTATCCTTGCTATGCAGGTCACAGAATTCTATAAACAAGCTGTAATAACTTTTAAAGTGATGAATTGTAGAGATGTTATATAACAAAAACAAAACTAAATAGAAATAAGAACAATGTCTGAAAAAATCCCAAATATTTGGAAATTCAACAACACACTTTGAAATAATCCATGGGTCAAAGAGAAATCACAAAATAAATTAGAATCTTTTGAACTGAATGAAAATCAAAATATAGCATACCAATAGTTGTGGGATATAGCTAAAGCAATGGTTGCAGGAATTTTTATAGCATTAAAAGCTTAAATTAGAAATGGAAAAAGAAGTAAAATTAATTATCTATCATAAGAATCTAGGGAAATAAAGAGCAAATTAACTGCAAAGAGTTTAGAAGCTAGGAAAAAATAAAAAGAAACTTTTAAACAAATGAAATATAAAATGGACAAATAAGAGAAAATTAAGGAAGCCAGAGCTGGTTATTTAAAAAGGCCAGTAAGGGCTTCCCTGGTGGCGCAGTGGTTGAGAGTCCGCCTGCCAATGCAGGCGACACGGGTTCGTGCCCTGGTCCGGGAAGATCCCGTGTGCCGTGGAGCGGCTGGGCCCGTGAGCCATGGCTGCTAAGCCTGCGCATCCAGAGCCTATGCTCTGCAACGGGAGAGGCCACAACAGTGAGAGCCCGCATACCACAAAAAAAAAAAAAAAAAAAAAAAAAGGCCAATAAAATTGATATATCTCTATAATGATCAACAAAATAAAAGGAAAAGACACAAATTTTCAGTATCAAAGATAAGAGATTGACCATCACTATATATTCTACAAATATTAAACGAATAATAAGGAAATAATGTGAAAATTTTTATGTCAATAAATTTGGCAATCTAAGTAAAATGAAAAAATTCCCTGATACAAAGCTGACACAAGAGAAAATAGAAAATCTGAGTAACACTTATCTACTAAAGGATGCGTGTTCCAGCCTTCCCAGATCCATCGCCACCCTCCACCCCACTCTCTGCACTCTAGTTCTGCTGCCTCAACTCACTAATGTCCATTTGGAATAATGCATAATCGTGTTCTTAGTGAACCTGAAGCAAAAAACTGCCACCTCTTCCTCACCCTCCAGAAAGGCACTACAAATATTTCAGACTTTTAGAAATAGAAAGAAGGCATTTAGTTCTCACATAGGAGTTGGGGGTGGTGATGCTCTATTCTTTCCTTGTAAAGCTCCCACACCGCCAAAAAATAACTAAATAAAGAGTACTTGATATTATTTATTTTTAATTAACACACCCTTTCATAAACGGAGAGAGATAGAAATAAATATTTAGGTAGATATATACATCTACCTATCTTCATTTTTATCTGTGTCTCTTTATTTTTCCTCCTTGACATATCCTAATTGTATTGGGCATATCCTCCTTAGGATGCTTAGGTGATTTATAAGAAACTGACTTCCTTCCTTCCTTCCTTCCTTCCTCCCCTTTCCCTCTTTTCTTCCTTCCTTCCTTCCTTCCTTCCTCTACTAATGTAGTATATTCCAGATAGCAGTATTTCTTCAAAACATTATTTTAAATATTAACTCAATAACATCCCTAATTGCAAGTGTTACTCCTAGCTGCCTAAGCAAATCAGATTCAGACCATTTATTTTCTCTTCTTCTATTGAAGTTATTTCTGTTTCCTGTGACTGGTTCCAGAATAGAGATGGCACAGTTCTGGCTAGTGGGGTATAAGGAGAGGTTTGCCACTGGCTCCAGAGGAAACTCCCAGGAGAGTGTACAGAGCTGTCCTCCCCACTCCCAAGTGTGAATGAAGAATCCTGGAGTCCCAGGTCCTAGGAGCATCCTTGCTCAGGGAACCAGACCTGGGAAGATTTGGGCTATAAGTCAGAAAGCATGGAAGAGGGACAGAAAACCTGGATCCCACATGACTCGGCTGAGCAGGGGGTCCCATCAACACTGAAATGATGGTACCTTGAATCTCCAGTGCATGAGCCCTGGACTCTTTCTTACTGTTCAAGGCAGATATGGATAGTTTCATGTGATTGAAAACACCCCAAATGATTCACAGAAGAAAGAATCTGGTTGTTTCTAATTAAGTGGACAATGTACATTGACAAAGAAAGCACCCAGTCGACAAAATCTGGGAAGTTTATCTAAATAGAAGACCTGGTCCCAGAGACCAGCTTGCCTTTAATGATAGAAAATTTGTTATTTCCTTATTCTGAGCTGTGTTTTCTGTGCCTCCTCTTTCTTAACACTCATGCACATTAGAAAAATTATTCCATGGGATTCAGTAAATGTGTAAATGAATGGCAACACCCACACAAAGTTAAGTATAATTAAATTTATTTTGTTTCCAACTTGGTCTGATTTATTATAAGTTTTTAGTTAATCCAGGCACCAATACAATACTTCAGAATATTATTTTAAATATTAACTCAGACTCATTCTTAATTGCATGTGTGCCCCTTAAATAATTTAAGTCAATCAAATTCAGCCAATCTCCATTGCCTCTGTTTGGATATGGAGTGGAGATACGGCACCATCTGAACCAATGAAATATAAGAAGTTTGTGGCTAGCTTTAGAGGAATTTCTTGTTGCTCTCCTGGGGAATGCCCGGGAGCAGCCCTGTCCATCTCAAGTATGAATTAGGAACACTGGAACCTTAAGTCCCGGCCACTCCACCTTCAGAGATCCAGCCCTGGCAGGAGCTGGACTGTGGACCAGGGACTGCAGAGACAGAAAGCCTGGGCCCCCTGTAATTTTCCTGAGCAATGGAACACATCAGTACCGAGGCCAGTGGCTCCTTGGCCCTCCAGGGAGTGTGTCAGGGCTTCCCCTCTTCCTTACTAAGCAGTGAGAGGAGAGTTTGTCCTTTCAACTGCTGGAAACACCCTCACATGTTCACAGACCCTCAATAGGAGACCTGGTCCAGAGACAAGGTTGCCTTAATTATAGGCAAATTTGTTATTTCCCCTGTCTGCGTTTTGGCCCTTCCTCAGTTTTAATGCTCAAGCAGGTAAGAAAAATTACTCCATAAGACTCAGTGAATGTGTAAATGAATGGCAACACCCACACAAATTCAACTATAATTAAACTTAGCGTGCTTCCATCCTGATCTGATTCATTATGAGGAAGTAAGTTTCTGGACAGCTTTGAATTGATAGTAGAATAGTGTATCATTCTCCAGTAACTTCCTGAAGTCACTGTTAGCAGTCAGCCAGTGGCTGTGATTTAAAACGTATTCCATTTGGAAGACAGCCATAGGACCTCCACTACAGAAGTGAGAGGAAATGACGTATGAGCATGGCCCTCTTTCAAACTACACAGCAGCAAAAATTCTGGATGAATATACTTATAATCAGACTTCACGATATGATGATTCTGGTCTGATTATGGCTCCAAGGAACTTATCCTACTAGTACACATCTTCCTGAAGTCACTGGTGAAATCTCTGCATCTATGGAAGGAGCTCCATGTTATAGAAGTGTTTTTATGCACCTGTTGGAAGAAATTGACTCAGGTACAGCCATTCAAATGTCCTCTCCCTGGGCTTTATACCCTGAACAAGTGACTTCAAGCGGTGGGCCAGTTAACAATCATATTGCTCCAAGAGGCAGGGTTGATGCTGTGCAGACCAAACTCTTCCCATGGCATGACCTCTGGTACCCAATTCACCTTGATGCCTGTCTAGTTCTCAAGCCCTGTCAAGCTTTTTCTCTGAGCTCCTCAGAGGGTTCCCGTAAATTCCATCTTTGATTAACATGGCCAGAATGGTCCTCCCCTGCTAGTAACCAGAACTGTGATTTCAACAGACACTCAGGACTCCCACCTTTCTCCTGCTCTGAGAGACTCATTATCATATTAATGGGATTCCAGTACATTTCCCCATACTGTAAGGGGAGTGAAGAGAGAGAAAACGAAGTTTTATTACTGTGTCCAAGGAGAATCACGGCACGGTGAGGCTGATTTCGGTACATCCAAATGAGTAAGGTGATTGCTTTGATCCCCACCACTTCCACTGTGTATCTGCTCTTGTGACATCTCACCTGGATATGTCAATAGTGTCCTAGAATGCAGTGAAGAGAATTGAATGCAATGGCTTTGGAGCCACTCAGGTCCAAGTCAAATGTTCAGCTTTGCCTTGATTATTTTATCATGGCAAGTTTCTTAACCTCTTTGACTCTTATTTCTTTAAAATGAATATAATGTTACTACTGAAAGGATAAGAGATGCTAGAGGTAGTAGCTGGCACACCCGTGTGTACCACAGACGGTAGTTATTATTATTACTAATACTATCATTATTCCAATCTCTCCCACTCAAACCTGCCTGCACTTTAATGCCAGAGGGACTGAAATCAGACCACTTTTTCAGAAGCTCACATTTTGGAGTTGGATAGGTCTGCTTGAAATTTGGACCTGCCAACTTCCAGTAGTGTGAGAATTCAAGCGTAAATGGAATTCAAAAAGTTGGCTACTACCAATTAGCAAGCACTTAATCATATTTGCGTATCTGAGCCTCAGTTTCTTTCTCTGTGAAAGGGAGATAAAGTTACCCCTCCTAAGACTTGTGGGAGTTAAATTAGATGGTATTTTTAACACCCAGAACTGTAGTGGCTGATAGTAAGTACACAATTTCCTTTAGTTTCCTACTGTTTTCTCCACCTTTTCTTCTTCCTTTTTTTCTCCTCACAACACTTAGAAAACGACTGTCTGCTCAGTCTAATACTCAAACTCCCGCTCACCTTGGCTTCTGTTCAGTCTTTAGGTCTCATCTTCAACTTCTCTCCTAATCAGTCCTCCACCCTCTCCAGACCTCCCTCGGTAGCACCTCCCAATTTCTGCGCGCTACTGTCCCCATCTGTGCCTCTGTCCTCACTACTCTTCCTGCCTCACAGGTTTTGCCTGCATCTTGGCTTCCTCACTGCTGCAGCCACTTTGGGTTTCCTCACAGCTGAGAATCTGTGTGTGTCCCGCTCTCCCTCCTTGCTGTCCTGGTCCACACCTGCACCCACGGTGTCACTTAAACACAGGTGTCTGTCTTCTCACTAACTAGACACTAGGTTTCTAGAGGACAGTGAGGCATAATTCAACACTCTCTCTCTCAGTGGCCACAGAAACATAGGGCCTCTCTCTCGACTCCTTGATATTTTCACGCCTCATCTATCTCCCAGTAAAGGATTGGACTAATTAATTCATTTTCTCTCTTTACTTTGACAGTTGAACAGGACAGTATTTATTAGACGTTACAGAATTGAAGAAGACACACCTTTTTGAATTTAGAAGTGTATATTTATGAACCACAAAATAAAATTCCCCAATCAAAATTATTAATCCTCATCCCTTTTGTTATTTTTGTTAAAACATACATTATATTGTAAATGAACCAGAGGAGCTGGGTTTCGGGCTGCTTCTTGTGTTTTTATGCATCATTCATCACTTCATTGTGATGAGAGAGACTGTTGGCATCGTGGCTGCGAGCATGGCCAATCCCAGCCCTGCCACTTGCCAGCCATATGGTCCTGGCAAAGGAGGACCACCCTCCTGCTGCTGGGCAGGCACCTGGTGAGCCCTGTGTGGGATATAAGATGAATGTGGCTCTGAGGGTACTTACCCTCCCAATCACAAAGAAGGCCAAGACTTTTCTTCCTTTATTAAGTGAGGGAGACTGGGTAAGGGGGTTTCTCTGAAGTCCTGTTAGGGACTCTATAGTTCTTCTCTTAAGTCACTTCCAGCCACTAGATGCATCTGAACCAGCTGGGTGATGTCCAGCACCTGCAGCCCATGCCAACTTGACAAGTGGCCCATTGGAGGGGAAGGTTTTGATGAAATGGCCTCTCAGGACAAGTCCTCTTGCAAGGTAGGACAAGGTAGGACATTACCCTACCTTGACAGTTTGGCAGGGTAGAGGAGAATTCCCACCAAAATGAAGACACACTAATAAGCTAGCCCACCATGCTCTGTGGATGCTGATGGAAGACAAAAAATCCCAAGGTCAGAGAAAAAGAACTTTACTACTCACAGTAAAAGCAGCAGCAGGGTTATGCCCATAATCCTGTTGCTTCCTTGAGGCCCAAATCCCACTGAGTGATGCCAAAGTCCAGGGAAAGACTGCGTGTACAATGGTGCATAACCAAGAAGAAGAATCCTGAGCCTAAGGAATCTGTCACTTCCAGTGTAAGTAGGAAGCAAGCTAGTCCTCTGGAACCACCAAATCAGAGAGAGATCGGGTGCAGCAAGGACCACCAGGTGGTATATCCTTCGCTGTGTTATCTCATTTTTCAGAATTGCAAGCTGAATAAACACAGCAATCCTGAGAAGTGGCCAGGTGAAGGAACAGTAAGGGCATCAAGAGGTTGACCCACTCAGCAAGACAAGTAGGAGTGAAAGAGGCCCATGGTGGGCTCCCTCTGACTCCATCCCCCTGGTAAAATGCTGCCATAACATATCCTTTGGCAAAATTTATTGGCTAGCACAAGTGTGTGTCTTTATTGCAGAGATTCATTTTTATTGTTGGAAAGGAACAAAAGAAACAGTCATTTAACGAATTTAAAACCTTAGGAAATGGGAAGCAAAACGGCCCAATTTGAAGACATTTACTTCAACATTTATCACAGAGCAACCAAATTTATTCCAAATGATGCAAGAAAAGATAATTATGGGAAAATTCATTGTTTCGTTAAAATTATCACTCATATAGCATGCACTTGTTGGCAAGAAGTATGTAAAGCAAAGAATACAATGATTTGTAAGAACCAAATTGAGAAGTCCTGGTTTAGCAAAATGCAATCAAAGTCTGGATTGTGGTTAGCTACTATGCCTTAAAAAGGTTTACAAAGCAAAATTGACAAGCAACTGTTTCATCTATATATTGTTATTATCAAACATTTATAATTGCATTTTTGATTTTAATGTATTTCAATTCAGACATCAAAGAATATTTCTCATCCCTGAAGAAAAGTAAAAACTACACAATTTGATATAATGGCATAAAAGTTTTAATAGGTTTTTGGAATACTGTGGTTTTGTAGAGGTTGTATTTATAGCTTAATACAAATTCTGAATGCAGTACAGTCAGACGTGTGACATTGAGATTACATACTTAAATGTTAACCTAAATTGTGTGATACCAGGTTACAGGAAGAGCAGAGAATGTGAAATCCCTTCCCTGGCAGGCTTGCAGAAATCTTGCTGACTCTGTTGGAGAGAAGCGAATAGGAACCTTTGCATTTTAAGAAAAAGTATGAAGTTAACAGGATATGACACGTGGGTATTTAGCACATGGCAGGATTTTCTAAGGATTTTATATGTATGGTAGGTAGAATGATGTCCCCTACAAGATGTCTACATCCTATTTCCTAAAACCTGTCAATAGGTAAACTTACTTGGCAAAAAGGACTTTGCAGATGTGATTAAGATAAGGATCTTGATGTGGAGAGATTATCCTGGATTATATGCATGGTCCCAATGTAATCAGAAGGGAGGCAGGAGAGTCAGAATCAGAGAAGGAGATCTGATCACAAAAGCAGAGATTGGAGTGATGCACTTTGAAGATGGAGCAAGGGGCCACAAGCCAAGGAATGCAGGCAGCCCCAGTGAAACTGATTTTGGACTTTTGGCCTCCAGAACTGTAAGATAAATTGTGTTGTTTGAAGCCACTAAGCTTGTGGTAATTTGTTATGGCAGCAATAGGAAACTAATACAGCTTGTGTTATCTCGTCATCTTCAGGACACCCACATGAGGCTCACACCAATCCCTCTACTGTCTTTTCCATCTCATTTGAACCTCATTCTTTACTCCTTTTTTCTCACACCTCCCACATCCAGTTCACCAGCGTCCACGGCATCCACTGCAGGCTGTGGTCCAAGCTCTACTGTGCTATTGTGTCTAGGATGGAATCAAACAATGATCACCTCCTGGCTGGCCTCCCTGCTGTCTCTCAGACCCCCTGCAGTCTTTTATCTACAGAATGGAGGGGCTACTTTGAAACCCAAGTCAGACCCTGTCACTCCTCCAGCCACTGTCCTCCCGCCCGAAGAGAAACCAGAGTCTTCCATCCCACCCCATTCCCAACTGATTTGACCTGCCTTTTCCCATCCACCCCTGTCTCCTCTAAGCTCTCCATCCTTTCCTCTGTCCCAGGGCACTGGTCCCATTTGGTTCTAGAACCCACCAGGCAGTTTCCAGCCTTAGTGCCTATTTTGGGCTGAATTCTGTGACCCCCCCCCACCCCCTCAGAATTCATATTCTGAAGTCTCAACCCCCAGTTTCTCAGAATGTGACTGTGTTTGGAGAGAGGTCTTTAAAAAGATAAAAAGTAAAAATGAAGTCCATGGGGTGGGCTCCAATGCAAACTGCTGTACCGACAAGAAGAAGAGATTAGGACACAGACATGCACAGAGGGAAGGCCCTGTGCAGACACAGGGAGAAGATGGTCATCCACAGGCTGAGGAGAGAGGCCTCAGAAGAAATCAGCCCTGCCGACACCTTGATCTTGGACTTCCAGCCTCCAGAGCAGCTCACCCACAGTGGTGCAGTTAGTAAGACACAGAGCCAGGTCTCACACCTACCCTTTGCAGACTTCAGCGGTCCAGCTCTGACCGCACAACAGCAACATTACACAGCCCTCTATCTCAGAGCCACAGCAGGCATGGCTGTGCAGAACACACAAATACACCCCAGCCAGGCCATTTCCTGCCGCTGTGAGCGTCAATTGTGTGGCAATTCACCAAAATATTCATGATATCTCAGAAACAGGATAATTCAGAGCAATTGAAGTGATTTTGAGAGGGCCAAAATAACCTAACTGCTGCATTTTTGTCATTTACTTTAATCGATAAAATTGTTCAAATGAGGGGCCTTTGTATTGAACCCCGTGGTGATCTTTGTGTTACTCCATATGCACTAGTATCTCAAACCAACAGGACCTGCAAACAGGACTAAACTGGGATGGAACTATAATCACTTCTGAACTTCTAAAATGTATCTATATACACACTCACACACACACACACACACACACACACACACACACACATATATAAATACATATACATACACACACACATAGTAAAAATTACATAGTACTTAGTAAAAATCGCAGTTCCAGGCACATGCTTTTGTTCATGTGCAGTGTCTCTCCCCACAGTGATTCAGGACGCAGGATCTTTCCAGCTTGTAGCACTTCATTCCTAAATGCATCGTCTGCATCTGCACCCAGCCAGCAGAAGGGGAAAGAGCGGAGAGGAAGCACGCACAATCCTCAAAAGCCTTGGTGTTGTTACCTCTTGCACCCAATGTTGAGATGCCCTCACCAGAGGAGCAAACCTCCAACAGCAAAGGAGGCTGGGAAATGTAGTTCAGCCTGGCGCCTGTTTACTGTCCCGTTTTCTCGGAAGGAGAGGATGAATTTCGGTGGACATCTGGCAGGTTTTAGTACAGATTAAGGTAGAAGAAAATTATTAAAGTAAAGGCCAAATGGGACTGCCAATTAATCCACGCAATCATGGGTGATGATAAACTGGGCAGGTCTCTGGACTCTGAGCCACCTGCCCAGGTAAGATAACATATGAAGGAGCAGAGGAGAACTGCACTGCCTACAGGTAAGCTCACTCCCAAGAGAAGAACAGGGGGGAGTTTAGCCAGCAGGACATTCGTTCCCAATTACCATTTCAGTAATGTGGTAAATCCTAGGGCAGAGAGAGGAAAGGGAAACAGAGGTCAGGGTGCTACAGGAACCGGGCTCTGTCCACGTAGAAGGAAACATCAGGAGTGGGAAAGAACTGTCCCACTCTAACAGGATCCTTCAAGGACAAACCCATTGCTCCTCCTTCCAAAAGGAAACTGACACTCCAGGCAGAGTCAGTCTTTCTTCCCTCTGACTTTCCTGTAGTATAGACTCTCTGATGAAACTTGCCCTCTTTTCCTCATACCATAGACATCTGTGTATATATCCAATATCCTTGAAGAGACTGTAGGCTCCTGAGGAAAGAGTCCTTATCTCCTATCATTTTGTACTACTCTCACTACCTAACATTTGCCCTCAAATACAGCAAAATTTTAATGATGAATAAATGATTGAAATTTGTAATACATATTAAGCAAAACAGATTGACTAGTATTTATGACAAAAGGGTGGGTTTCCTTTTCTTTGTGACACAGGCACTTTATTCTCAGCATATTGAGGCCTGCTAGAGCAGATGTGCTGGTTTAAATCCTACTCACGAAATGATATGAAACCAGTTCAGAATCTGACAAGGCATGCTAATTGCTGGGAGGGAATACACAGTGTTAGCATTTCAGTTTAGCTCCCAGATTTCTAAAACAGTGAACTAATTACTCAATAGTTAGCAAACCAAATATCATACCATGAATTGGTCACAATTTTTTTAAGTAAATTTGAATATTTTCTGTGTTTGAATATCTCATTTTATCCAGTGTTTAAAACAATGAATTATTAATATGACTGAAAATTTTCCATTGAAAGGCAAAGCTTACTAAAAGCTTTTAGTAAGAGGACATGTGTTGTTACTAAAAGGATGAGTCTCATGGTTATATGTGACCATGCCTTTTCCTTCAGGCTCAACTGTAGGCTACTTAAGGACAGGGGTCATATGTCCTTGGCAGTACCAGCATGTTAAGTGACATTCTAGAACTCTTTCTTGAATTGAGACAATTTCCTCAATGAGGTGGTATATAGACTGATAATATAGAAACAAGAATGATCTTCCTAACCTCAGTGTCCTCTGTATTTAAAAGCACCATGTCAAAAATAATTTAGTTATCACCACAAACTATGTCTTTTTTAATTGCTATGGGGAAAAATATTTGAATAATCAGCTTGCTCTTTGAGTGCAAGTTCAAAATAATGCCAGAAGGCATCAGTTACAAATTAGTTTGAAGTAATAAATTGTTATTAAAAGGTCAATGCCCAAATTTCAGGAATCTAAACATTTTAAATAAATTTAATTTTAATTATTGGTTACTGATGTTGAATATTGAAAATTTTCTTGAAAATCTGAGAATGTTTCCAAAATGAAATCAACCTTTGAAGATGCCATTTAATCAAATTTACAAATGAGAATGTGATGAAACAAATATTGAATACCCCAATGCTGACCTCTCCCCAAAATAATTACATAGAAAGAATTTTCAGGGTTTAAATATGAGCACGATAGGCATGGTCCACTTAAACTCCACAAAACTAGGTTACTTTTATGTAACATTTCAGGAAGCATCTCTTTAACCTCTGTTATTATGAAAACAGGTCCTAGTAATGCAGGCAATCAGTTCAGAAGGCAATTGTTATACCCATAGAAAGTCCCAAACAAGAAAAATATAAGCAAATTGGGCATATTGTTATGAACTGACTTGTGTTCCTACAAAATGTATATGTTGAATTCTAACCCCCAATGTTAGATAGGGCCTTTAAGGAGGTAATTAGGTGAAATGAGGTCACAAGGGTGGGGTCCTAATCCAATGTGGTAGGTGTCCTTATAAGAAAAGGAAGAGACACCAGAGATATTTCTCTTTCCCT
>NW_006772850.1:861653-863493 GCF_000442215.2 Lipotes vexillifer | reverse complement strand
TCCCTCTATCTCTCTCCCACTACACACATACACACACACACACACACACACACACACACACACACACGGAAAAGACTATGTGAGAACACAGAGACAAGGTGCCATCTGCAAGCCAAAGAGAGAGGCTTCACCAGAAACCAACCCTACAGGTACCTTGACCTTGGACTAGAATGGCTAGAAAATTAATTGCTGTTGTTTAAACCACCTAATCTGTGGTGTTTTGATATGGCAACCTGAACAGACTAATGTAACCTGTCTGTTTGCCTTAATTCAAGTTTATTTCACATGTCATCAAAATTAATGACCATCTTTCTTGGGAAAATATGAATTATCAGCACCTAAATGCATAAAAATTCGTAAGCATTGCTGAGGAATCTAGGGGGCAATGTACATATAAATATTTATGTGATATAAAAATTCTTTGTTAAGTTGTCGATGGAGTTTGTTTCCTTGGAGGGATGTGGGGACACAAAGGGTTACTCTCTGAGGTTTAATATTATGCTGTTTGGTGGGGAAAGCATGGCTTTGGAGTAAGTTACAGATACATGAATTCAAATCCCAGCACTTATATTTATTAGTTGTGTGACCAGAGGCAACTTCTGTAATTTCTCTAGCATCAGTTTTTCCCATTTCTGCAAGGAGAGAATTCTACCTCTCTCTTCATTGCTGAAAGAAACGTGATATTGTATTCAAAGTGTCTGGCAGAGAATCATTACTATTCTTTGGTTTCCTTTAGCATTTTGTAGGCTTCCAGGACAACAGAATTTGTAGAAGCTGCTTAGGAAGTAAACATTACTGTTTACTGGGACTCTGACTTATCCATGTATCAAGGTGCTCACAGTGTTGCTTTGATGGTAGGGCCAGAAGAGGAGTTAAACTGTGATCAGTATTTACTGAACAACAGGTCATTTCTGTGAAGAATATTACTGGACTTGAACACAACAGAAATGGGCTCAAGTCCAGAGTCTGCCACTTTCTAGGTAACTTAAGTTTTATTATCTCTGACCTCAAGTTCCTCATCTGTAAAATGGGAATAACTATCCTTTTAACCTCACAGACGTTTGTGGGATTCTAAAGCAACAAGCAAAAGCATTTTACATGTCTGAAGAGAAATTAGATTCTAACATAAAAGAATCATTGGATTCTCATGGGTAATTCTGGCTATATTGACTGAGGATTCTGGGTCAGGTATTCATTCAACCAATATTTAGAGAAATGGTGCTGGGCCCTATGCTAGGCACAAAGTACACCTTTATGGACCAAAGGGATTTGGTTCCTGCCTTCAAAGAGCTCACCAACAAGCAGGGAGACAGGTATTAAACACAAAGAAAACTAATAAATGTATTATTTTAAACTGTGGTAAATCCTATAAGTGAAAAGAACAGGCAGCTGTGAAAAAGAATATCTCAGGGGTTAGGGGGGACTGATTTAGACTAAGGGTCAAGGGCAGGTGATGAGATGGGCAGGGTGGGTGGAAGGGAGGCAGGTGAGGCTGGGGTGGTCTGGGGAAGGAGAGGGGTAAGTTCTCCCAACATCCTCAGCTAAGACAATGGGCCACCGTGGCTGGATGTTAGAGAGCAAGGGGGGGTGTCGGGAGTTGGGGTGGAGAGAGGACATATGAGAGATTGTTTAATTTAACCCACGTGCAATGGGAATCCATGGAGGGCCTTCACAGGAGAATGGCAGGATCCAGTCAAGGACTGCAAAGGTCACTCCAGCTGCTCTGCACAGAGTACACAGGAGGGGAGCAGGTGGCTGAAGGTGGGTCAGCAAGGACAGCATCCCTGCCACCAGGTGTGTCCGGGAAAGAGGGCCTCTAGCTCCTGGGGGGGGGGGGGGG
>NW_006772850.1:838110-861638 GCF_000442215.2 Lipotes vexillifer | reverse complement strand
CCTCTCACTACTGGGAGGGGAGTGGGGGAGGAAAACGTCCTGGGCATTGGGAGGGGAGGAAGGAAGACTGGACCCAGAGGGAGGGAAGGAGGCAGTTGGAGTTGGGATATGTTTTGCAGGTAGAATGGCCAGGTAGTTTTGCTTACCTATTTTATTATAACAGCCAGGCTGCATTGTCACCTACCTGTGTGAAGAAGGAAATAGTATGATGAAAAGTATGAAATAATGTGAATCCCTTTAAATAAAAACTTTTGCTAAGCTGATATATTTTTCTTAACATCTTTATTGGAGTATAACTGCTTTACAATGGTGTGTTAGCTTCTGCTGTATAACAAAGTGAGTCAGCTATACATATACATATATCCCCATATCCCCTGCCTCTTGCATCTCCCTCCCACCCTCCCTATTCCACGCCTCAGGTGGTCACAAAGCACCGAGCTGATCTCCCTGTGCTATGCAGCTGCTTCCCACTAGCTATCTATTTTACGTTTGGTAGTGGTTATATGTCCATGACACTCTCTCATTTCGTCCCAGCTTACCCTTCCCCCTCCCCATGTCCTCAAGTCCATTCTCTATGTCTATGCCTTTATTCCTGTCCTGCCCCTAGGTTCGTCAGAACCATATATTTTTTTAGCTTCCATGTATATGCATTATAAGCTGATAATTTTTGAAAATCATTAGCACGTCGATTTGAAGTGTTTTGATAATTCTTTCTTTTTCTCACAGGAAGAGTAATTTAATTCTACCAATTTCACAGAAAGAAATGAAGGCAACCCATTGCTTAGGGATAGAAGAGAAAAATGGTTACTATTTTACTCAATAGTAAACAATTTCCCTAACCACTGTATTTCTCACATATTAATTGAATCTAATAACATTTTATGATTACACTTCAACCTCAATATCATAAGTTGTTATTTGTCTCTGGAACTTTTCTAAAGTTTCCCTACTTTCTATGTGCCTTTCATAGAAATATTTATATTTTCTTCCTTTAAGTTACCTTAATTATTTTAATTATATCTCTACTTCGATTTTATATTCTACTTTCTTTTTTCTTTTTCTTTCATTTGCCTTAATGAGAAGTGTGTTATTCGTTTATAAGAAATGGCAGGTTTTCACAACTTTAACTTCAACACAATAAAAATAGCACTTTGACCATTTTTCCAAGGACAGGAGTTATGAAAGAAACTTTACACCGTAGAAACATCAGTAAATCCAGATAGAGTTTTCCAATAAAATGCCAACCAACAGAATTTGGAATTACAATACTTTCAGGTTTCAATCACCACCACATTTCAACTTGTCATCTCTTCTTTATTATTAATATCTCTTAAAGTATCTCTCTTTCAGTTTTTATCTGCTTTCATAATACTCTGTTCTCAAGAGTTGACAGGAAGGGAGGATGCCTGCTCTCTCACAAGGACCATATAAGCCTTCTGTAATTCCTCACCTTCTTAAGTGATTTTTTCACAGCAAATGTTTCCATAAATTCCTTTCTTTTCAACTTGTGAAGTGATGGATTCATTTTGTAATACATCTTTCATTCACCCATGTGCATATAAAAATAAATTATAGTTTACACCATTATATCCAACCAGTAGTACCGCTATATTTTGCTAATGTTAAAGATCCTATTTATACCAAATATATTTGAAATAGACTGATAGTGACAACACTGATAATGTTATGTATTTGCATTATGTCTCTTCTCTGGAACTTGAAATGTGGATAACCTGATAAACAATTAAGAATCAACTCGTTCCAAGGAGATGAGTGATTTTCTACCATCCAGTAATCTACTGAATCCTCCCAAGGTACAGATGGAGGTGGTTCAGACTTCCCAAGAGCTTCAGCACTGACTTTGTTGGGACACCACGCCCTCCCGAAGTGCCCTCTCTCAGGAAAGGGAAGACAGACCTGGAATACAGATAATCTTAGCGTCTCTCGCATTTTCTGACTGCTCAGAGCCAACTGTAACTTAAGCCACCCAGCTTAGGGTCAATGATATCAAAATAGTTTATCTTCTCTCTGGACCCCTACAATTCATGTACATTTGAGGAATGGGGGGGAAATGGGCATTTTAAGTAGCTTTAGTTCTATAGATAATATAAAATTATTCAAATAATAAATTTAGTTTTGTTTACTCATATAGATATGTCTGTTTTCTATGCTGAATAACAAAATTATAAGGAGAAAAATCATAGTTATAAATTCCCTTTTTCTTCAAAGTTTATATAAAGCTCATATCAGTCCCTCATTTTGATTTTGATGAGCACATCAATACCATGGAAAAGGAAGAGTAGTTATTGGCTCTATTTCATGGGTGAGGGGAAAAAGATGGTGATTCCACCAAGGTTCCAAAGCTCACACTTGGCAACTTCTAGCCAGACTTTCTGATTCTCAGGCCTGGTCTCTTCTGCTGTAGCATGAGCCTCCTGACTGCTCCTTACTCACTGTGGTCCTGCCGTCCTTCCACTCCAGGAGCTAGTGTAAGTTCTGTGGACGAAGGGATAAAGGATGCATTAAAGTAGTGTGTGTATTAAATGATTTTGGTACCTCTCTATTATTTGACTTCATATTGACCTGGCTGTATTTTTTAAAAAGCTATCAGTGTGTTTTCTTATTTTTGGTAATTGTGCATTTGCTTGCTGCCGACAATTCCCTCATTAAGAACAATTAGAAAGGCTGAGGAAAAACAAAAATAACTATCTGTATGTGTGTGCATGCATGTGTGTGTGTGTTCAAATCAAAGACTTCTTTTGTGATTTTTCTGTTTAGTTTTTGTCAATTTTACGATGCTAACCCTTGGTTGTTTCTCTTCATTCAAAATTTGTGTAGGAGTTATTGTATATTTTAATCTATAGCTTGATATCTCTCATCAATTTTTTAAAGTTTTAGGTCTTAATTACTGAAATATTGCTTATTCTCATTTCTCCTCTTCTCCTGTGTTGGAGCTTCAATTCAATATATGTTAAGTCTTTTCACCACACCCTATATATCCCTTACACTCATTCCTGTATTTTCTAAGAGAAGAAGACTTCTCAACAGAGACAGGCTAGGCCAGGAGATCTGAGAATGCCATATTCCAAGTGTTGAAAGAAAATAAACGTCACTTTAGATATATATCCATTAAAAATATCATTTGTAAATAAAGGCAAAATAAAGACATTTTCAGACAAATAAAATCTGGTAGAGTTTGTATTAAGATACCCCCTTTAAAAAATGATCCCAGAAGGAAGAATAAAGACAACAGAAGTAATGAAAAATGAGAAAAATGATAAATATGTGGGTAAATCTAAAAGAATATGGACTTTGTACAATAATAATAATATTCTATTGGCTTTGAAACAGCTATAGGGAATGAAAATGCAGGGCAACAAAAATGCAAAATATGAAAGAAGATTTACCCACAGTGGGGGAAAGAACAGTCTTTTGAATAAGTCATGATGGGTGAAATGGACATATTCTCATGGAAAAAAATATGTTGTCTTCAACTTTACACCATAGACAAAAGTCAGTTCCAAGTAGATTCTAGTTATAAGTGATATAAGAACAATAAAGCTTCTACAGAGTAATATGTGAGGATAATTTTTGACCTTGGGAATAGGCTAAACATCCCTATATAGAACACAATAAATGTTAACTATGAAGGAAGATATTGCTACATTAGATTACGTTAAAATTATGAACTTCTGTTGAATACTAGAAAGTGAAAAGCCACGGTGGAAAACATGCTCTGAATATATATACCCAACGAAAATTTTGTGTCCAGAATTCCTTTAAAGTCTGACAATGTAGTAAGTGAAGAACAGATGCCCCACAGCCAAAGACTTGATTACATAAGTTTATGTAAGCCTCCTTGGTACATGAACCAAATAATCATAAATCAACAATTATAAAATGTAGGGGCCACATGGAAGTTAGAATACTACTGACTGGAATGTAAGCAGTCATATTTTTATAAAGTTGTTCAGCAATGCAGCTTATTCTTACTATTTTGAATTGTCTTGCCACTCATTGCTTTTTCTATTATACATTGAATTATGCAGATCCAACATGACTTTTCCTGTCATTTTTATTCCCAGGCAAAAGTAGGGGGATTGAAATGTATTATTATTACTTTTTCCATGTGTTCAGGTTTTGTGTCTGTTATATATGTGTTTATAAAACCTCTGGGCTATCCATCTAACTTTACCAGGTTCTTAAAGAAACAGTAAATGGGAAAAGCAATAATCAGTTGAGAGATAAGCCACATCATATTCAGAGGGGAGTTTCCTAATGTTTTCATTCACAATCATTACAAAACTTTGTGAATAAACAAGATGGTATGTTTTTATGGTGAACATAGAAATCTATAGGAGAAAGTTCTCTCTAGAGTAAAAGAAACCAGAATGGAAAGGAGACGTCATTACCTTATAATTCATTGACGTCTCTAAGCTCTAACCAACTCATTTTCCCATTCTCTGTGATAGTTCTTTCAAATATTTCCCCTTCTCCTAAAATTTCCATGTACTTCTCAGTAGAAGCTCTTGTTTCTAAACTCTCTGTGATATTAGCCATTGATCTATCTCAGATTTCTAGCATCAGTTCTACAAATTCACCTACATTTCCATCCATAGTTTTTTTTTTCTTGCCCCTTGTTAACCAGGAACAAATAACCCTGTCTTGTTACCTTCAACTTCTCCCCCAGTGCTCAGGGGCTCATCCACACCACCTCTCACTTCCTAAGCACACTGATCTATCAATTATCTTCTTTCTGTTGTATATTCAACCTCACCTTCTCTGTCTATTCATCAGCATTAAAAATTACTCAAGAATCTTCTCTCCAAAAAATAAAGCCCTTGACACTATATATTCCTCTCATTACCCCATCCTTCTCATTACTCATATGGATCTTTTTCCCCACCATAACCTTCCTTAAAATTCTACTGAAACCAAACAGACTGTGGAAACTTCTCGGGGGCAAACCCCACCCCCGTGTCCCCCTCCCCTTGTTTGTAGAAAAGCTTTAGCCTCCTAGGCCTTCCCTGAGTTCCAAAGAGCACATTTAATCAGAGAAATGAGAAAATGCAGAAACAAAGGAAAACAGTCAAGCGAAACAAAATAATAATAATTTAGCCATAAAACAAAGTCAAGGACCCTTAGTTCCTCTTCAAGGGCTATAGATGATATTCCAAGCCATATCCTTGAGCTGTTTTGCAGATACTGAAGTCCCCATCACGTGGAAGAAGTTAACTGTATCCTTACCATTTACATGTAGAATTTTTTCAGTACACAGCACTACAAATCTGCCATTGGTTGAATGAATGAATGTGGAACCTCAGATATGGAGGGCCAATTGTGGAACTTGAGCATGTTCAGTTTGTTATCTAAGGTGGGTCCTGGAACCAATCCCTCTAGTTGTTCAAGGATTGAACTGTACAGTTCTTTAGCCTTCTTGGTTAAGTTTATCTATAACTATTGTATTTTTTTGATGCTGTGATATTGTGATATATAAAAAGAAATATGTATTTGGTCTTCTTTTTTCTGTGCCATTTCTAGCACAGAGCTTCTAAAACTCTTGAAATTTCCTAAGTGAGGAGAGCAATAAAAGGTGTCTTGTTATGTTGATGAGGTGACTTTTGGACCTCACCTAAGGATGGGGGCTAGCTGCCAGGGGAAGCAACCATGTGATTAGAGGGTTGGAACTCTCAGCCCCTTAACCTCCAGGGAAGGGAGAGGGGCTGGAGGTTGAATCAGTCGATGATGGCCAATGATCTAATCAATCATAACTAAGTAATAATGGCTCCATAAAAAACCAAAAGGACAGGGTTTGGAGAGCTTCTGGGTTGGTGAACACATGAAGACTGAGGGAAAGTAGCTCCCATGGTGAGACAAGGAATCTCTGTGCCCTTTCCCCATACTTTGCCCTATCCATCTCTTCCATCTGGCTGCTTGTTAATTATACCCTTTTACAATAAACCAGTGATCTAGTAAATAAAATGTTTCTCTGAGTTCTGTGAGCCACTCTAGCAAATTAATCAAACCCAAGGAGATGGTTGTGGGAGCCTCCAATCTATAGCCGGTTGGTCAAGAGCACAGGTAACAACCTGGACTAAGCAACTGGTGCCTGAAGTGGGGAAAGAGCAGTCTCATAGAACTGAATCCTTAACCTGTGGGGTCTGATGCTATGTCCAAGTAAATAGTGTCGGAATTGAGTTGAATTGCAGGACACCCAGCTAGTGTCAAAGAATTAAACACACATTGGAATTGTTGGGTACAGGAAATTTTAGATGTTATTATGAATGAAATTGTTTTCTTAATTTCTTTTACGGATTGTTTATGTTAGTGTATAGAAATATAACAGATTTTCATGTGTTGATTTTGTATCCTGCAACTTTGCTGAATTTGTTTATTACTTTGTTACAAAGCAGAAACTAACACACCATTGTAAAGCACTTATACTCCAATAAAGATGTTTAAAAATATTTTTTTTAATTAAAAAAAAAAGGAAGGACTTGCTACCCAGAGGTGGGTAGTGTGTTGGCACACAGACAACTGTTACAGATCTCAGTCCAGAGGGTCTGCTTCTGCTGCAGAGAGCTGCCTCGTCCACATGCCCTTCTCTGGGCTCCCACATCTAGAGACTGAGCAAGAGGCAGATAAACTCCTCACCCATTCAGCCAGCAATTCCTCTCCTGAGCTCCTACCACGGTAGGAGGCTTGTTCAGGTGGCATCACCCTACAACCTCCCCTCTCCCCAATCCTGCCTCTCCCCTTTTCTTTCACAGGTGGTAATGCAAATTAACATCTTGCATCCTAAAGTCTTAGTGTCTGCTTCTGGGAAACTCAACCTGAGACATTATTATGGAAGATAATCATTATTTTAAAAGATGATTCCTGTTGTATTATTTGTAACTTAAAATTTTGCAGATAGTTTGATAAAAGTCCATCTAAACAATGGCAATAATTCAGAAGCCTAGAATCCATTTTTTAGAAACCTTGTGCCAGAAACAATTCCAAAGCAGTAACTGTATTTCTTTTTTAATTCCTTTATCCTTGTTTTCAGATGAATGAATAAAGGTGACCTTAGGGTCCCCTTTACTTTTCCTTCTGAGTTGGCATCAGGCAGATGCAATTGTTTAAATATCAGCTCCTTGTAGCTTTACTGAAAGGCTTAAGCTCTCTGAAGGGTTATTTTGTATCTTGAACTGCTACTTTAAATAAATCTATGATTAAGAGTCAAATCAAAAGTCATCCTTATTGAAACTTTCCTCTTACGTCTTTTCTGTGGTTTAAAATTTTGTTTGTTTGTTTATTAACACTCTGCCTAGCTTTAGTCCTTCAGCTTTTTATTTTGCAGATCTGTCTTTTCCATGAATAGTGATTGGGCCTGTGACACTAAGGAAAAAGGAGAGACACAGAATCCCTCATGTAGATGTTGTGTGTTCTGCCTCGGCAACTCTCAAAAAACATGCCTAGAGAAGAGGCGGTGAGCGTGAATGAAAAGAAGCAAAATCTCATTCATGTAGGTTCCACGTTGTTTCCAGTCTGATCAAAATTCATCTATTCTGGTAGTGAAATGACTCCATGAGTCTTATGTGATTGTGTCACAGTCAGCCATGATCAGTATATTTTGCTGATGACCTAACAAGATTAAACATATATAAAGCACTGTATTAGTGTAGAGCAACTAAATGAGTTTCTCATGAAATCTGATAGTCTGGTTCTAACTTTAGAGGAAGCCTGGCAGTTATGCAATTATTGCCTCCAATGGCAATTGCCCAAATTTATAAAATTGTCCTCCATTTCATGCTTCAATTATCATTGTTCACTGATCTTTGCAATTTTACAATAACAGAGCAAAATAGAAAGTCACTTGGTCCAGCCGTAAGACAATAAAGAAAACCACCAGGGTGCTAGTTCTTTCTAATTTGGACATTTATACAAAATTTCTAGGGAAACTTTAACAGCATCCTTCCTCTGTTTTTACCGAAAAGTGAAATAAAGAGAAAAATGTACTATTTTAACATTTTTGAAGTATTTTCCAATGTGAAGTCTTAGTGCCCAGTGATTGAATATCAAAAGAAAACAAGAAAAGCACATGCTTCTGTGTGTGTGTGTGCACATGCATGTGTGTGTGTGTAATATCAAAAGAAAACAAGAAAAACACATGCTTCTGTGTGTGTGTGCACATGCATGTGTGTGTGTGGGGGGGGGTTACTTTCTGTTTTGTCTCTCAAAAGTACCTATGGCCCAACTTTGTTGGTATCTTTCATGGTGTTTACTAAGGTTCCTGGCATTCAATTTTCCCTTGGAATATTTTGAAAATTCAGTATTGGTTAGGGTTTCCTTTAGCTGCAAATAACAAACTTAAAGAAGTTAATTATCTGCATCTCTTTCCTCTCAGATATGTGAAGACTAGAGGCATGCAGTCCTGAATAGGAGGAGTATCTACAAACTGTCCGCAGGGAACCAGGCTTCTACTTTCCTGCTCTGCCATCCTTAGCATGTGACTTTCATCCTCATGCTCACAAGATGGCTGCTGTACCTCTAGGCACCACATCTTACATTCCAAGCAGCAAAAATGAAAGTGAAAGGGCCAAACAGTATGCCAGCTAAGTCTTTCCCTTTTTCTCAGAGAAAAGTCTCACCCAAGAAGATTCTGACTATATCTTACTAGACAGAACTGTCACATGGTCACTGCTAGCTGGAAGGAAGCCTAGGAAATTGAGATTTTTAGCTGAACTCCAAACAAAATCAGGGTTTCCTTAGAAATGGCAGAGTGGAAATATTGGGTAGACCAATTTCAGAGTCTTTTAAAATTCTTTCAATTAGTGGTTAGGACATAGTTACGTATTCATTCTTTGGCTTTTTTTAATTGAAGTATAGTTGATTTACAGTGTTTCAGGTGTACAACAAAGTGATTCAGTTAGATAGGTAGATAGATATTCTTTTCCATTATAAGCTATTACAAGATACTGAATTTTGTAGGTCCTTGCTGTTTATCTATTTTAAGAGATTCATTTTTTATTTAATAATTGACACTGGATCTGGGTTTAAGGTATGTAAAATTGTAATGTTTGTGCTGCCAAGAGTGGGGAGCAACCTGGAGAGAAGTCCTCAAACACTGTCTGACTAGTGTGTGGCAGTGCTCACAGGATTGTCAGATGAGCCCCTGGGGAACGGCTCTAGTACAGCTGCTGGTGCTGTTAGTGTGTGTTCCCTGGGTGTCCTGGTAGAAGAGTGGGTGGGAGAATGGCAGGGGGTGAACCAGGAGAGAAGGGGCTCCAGAGGTGCAATGTGGAGGGGGAATGACTTACAGAAACCATGATGAAGGCTCATTCCTGAACGGAGCTTCAGATACTGCATCACTATTTCCCTTGATGCTGTGTTCATCACAGGAAATCAGAACAGTGTCTAATTTCTCCACAGGATATTGATGACCCCAGGGAGGCCAGTGATGATTATTATAAACACAAATATACCTCCACCATGTGCTGGTACTAAGATTCTTTACTGATCCTGCATCAGGGATCAATACATTTTATTTAAAGCCTTTCAGGGGCTTCCCTGGTGGCACAGTGGTTGAGAGTCCGCCTGCCGATGTAGGGGACACGGGTTCGTGCCCCAGTCCGGGAAGATCCCACATGCCACGGAGCAGCTGGGCCCGTGAGCCATGGCCGCTAAGCCTGCGTGTCCGGGGCCTGTGCTCCGCAATGGGAGAGGCCACAACAGTGAGAGGCCCGCATAACACACAAAAAAAAAAACCTTTTAAACTGACTCTGTATTTAACATTTTATCAATTTTTATGAGCTCAAAATGTGAGTCAGTAACAGAAACCTAAGGAATGGTGGCTTAATGTCCTGCACGGTTTTAGTTCTCATATAATTAGTCCAGGGCTGGTACACTAGCTTAGCGATGCATTCAAGAACCAGGGCTCCTTTAGCCTCCTGCCCCTGGAGGTTTTCTCTCCTGTAAACAAAAGACAGCTGCTCCAACTCCAAGTATTACATTGGCATTTTAGAAAGGAAGAGAATGAGGGATGGGAATGAAAAGAAATCAAGGAGAAAAGGGGGCCTTTCACCAAAGCAGGGCTTTCTCAAAAATCTGCAACAAGCTTCTGCTTCATCTAATTGACTAGCATCAGGGAGGTTTGGGAAATGCAGCTTTGTACAGCTGCACACTGTGATCCAAACACACTGTTAGTGAGGAAAAAGGTGGGAAAGGAGAATGTGAAGACCGAGGGCCAAGCTTGCCAAGTTGTGCTTCCCCCTGGAGGGGGATGATGGTCAGCCTTCTGATTGGATTTCTTAGGATAAGGAGGCCATGTTGCTGGAAATGGGGTCTCACAGCTTTAAAACCAACACTCAAGAGGCAAGGTTGGTGGAAAGGAAAGTTTGCTTTATTTCAGAGGCTGGCAACCGGGGCAGAGGGGAGAGGGGGAAGGGCAGACTTTTGTCTGCCAATCAGTGGGCAAGAGATTTGAAAGGGAAGTTTTAGGGATTTATGGGCGGAGGGAGGGGGCTACAGGAAGAAACAGCACAGTCAGCTCTATGGTCATCTTGAAATTGGTCCTGCGGTGATCTGATCAGCGTCATCTTGACTGTTTTAAGTACAGTGAATCTTCAGTTCCAGTGTCAGTTTATTCCCATTTCTTTGAGGCCTGTTCTCGGAATTGCGGCAGCTTATGTCATGGCTACAGCCTGATCATCACGTAGATCACTTCTTCCACCTGGTGAGGGTCTCAGTATCTATAAGACAGCTCACAGGATAGGGCTCAGAATGTTATCTATAGCCCTTGAGGAGGAACTAAAGGTCCCTGGCTTTTCTTAATGACTAAATTATTATTATTTGGTCTTGTCTGAATGGTTTCCTTTGTTTCTGCATTTTCTCATTTCTCTGATGAAACTTGTTCTTTGGCTAAAGTTTTTATACAGACAAAAGTCAGGCTGAGGACATGTGGGGAAGGACCATAGGGTCCTGTTCTGTTCCAGCTATCCATATGGGTTCAAAGTGCTGCCTGACAGGTAGTTTCCTTCCTGACGTTAGAGCAGGCATATTTTCCCATTTAAGTGCCCATAGATATTCTTCGAATCACTTTCAGTGTCTATATTAATTTCCATTACATGAATACCCAATCCCCGTTTTGGAAATTTGGGTGGTTTCCACCAGTCACTTTTTTTTTTTAGTTGCCATATTGGGGTTCTTTTGTGTTTTTTTTTAACATCTTTATTGGAGTATAATTGCTTTACAATGGTGTGTTAGTTTCTGCTGTATAACAAAGTGAATCAGCTATACATATACATATATCCCCATATCCCCTCCCTATTGCATCTCCCTCCCTATCCCACCCCTCTAGGTGGTCACAAAGCACCGAGCTGATCTCCCTGTGCTATGCAGCTGCTTCCCTCTAGCTATCCATTTTACATCTGGTAGTGTATATATGCCCATGCCACTCTCTCACTTCGTCCCAGCTTACCCTTCCCACTCCCCATGTCCTCAAGTCCATTCTCTACGTCTGTGTCTTTATACCTGTCCTGCCCCTAGGTTCTTCAACAGTCACTTTGGAAAACAAAAGTTCAGTGAATGTCTTTGTAGACATATTTTTGTTTACATCCATGACTTGGTTCTTAGGATTCAGTCCTGTAAATGAAGTTATGGGGTCAAATTTATGCATCTATTTCATGCTTTCGGTGTCATTGATAAATTGTTCTTTGACAAAGTTCTCTCCAGCTGCAGTGTGTCAAATTGCTTACTTCCAAGCGTACTATCAGCTTTATGGGGATTATGGGTTTTTTGTTTGTTTGTTTTGCGGTACGGGGGCCTCTCACTGTTGTGGCCTCTCCCGTTGCGGAGCACAGGCTCCGGACGCGCAGGCTCAGCGGCCATGGCTCACGGGCCCAGCCGCTCCGCGGCATGTGGGATCTTCCCGGACCGGGGCACGAACCCGTGTCCCCTGCATCAGCAGGAGGACCCTCAACCACTGCACCACCAGGGAAGCCCCAAGGGGATTCTGTTTTTAATGTTTGCCAGCTTCACTAGAATTCTGAATGACTCTAAGAAGATGAGTGTATACAGTTTGCACAAGGTGAGGCCCATGTAGATGGGCAGTGTAAACCTCTCAACAGAGGGATCATAGGAGCCACTGGGGGCAGTGGCATGATTGTGCAAGAGCAAGTAGTGGGTCCTTCCCCGGTGCAAGTCCCCACTGTGTTAGTGATGGAGCATCAGTCCTTTCCCCCCAGGGACACCCCAGGGACTTCTGGAAGTCCTTAGAGCGCTCCGTGTGTCCCCACAAATAAGCCTGCCTCCTGGTGGGCCAATCACCACTGGCCCACGAGCTCTGCCTGCAAAGCCCCTGGAGGACCCTCCTGCTTCCCCAGACTCACAAGGACACTGCAGACCCCCAGGAGGTCTCAGAGCTGCCAGACCTCCAGGCTGCAGGCTGGCGCTGGGCAGAGGCCAAGAGAGAAGGTGCCTTTCCTCTCACTCAGAGGTGGCCTTAAAGCATAGAATTCTCCAGGAAAATTCTCCACATGAGCCTGTGCAGCTCAAGGTGAAGATGCAGGGGTGTTGGGACTGGAAGCTTTATTCTCGCACATGCATGACTGTCACATGGAACCTGGGCTGTCGCCTTAAACATCTACATGTGACCTGAGCTGCTTCACAACGTAACGGCTGGGTTCTAAGGGTGAGCATCCTGATGGAGAGGGAGCCAGGCCCAGAAGTACCACTTCCACCACACCCTTTCATAGAGATGGTTACTACAACAGCCCAAGTTCAAGGGAAGGAGAACTATGCTCCAGCTATGTGTGGGGTGCAGCAAAGTCCTGGAAAAATACATGTGAGACCAGAAACATGACTGCAGCCTCATCTGGAAAATAGCATCTACAACACTGATGAGTCATCAGTATTACCTGTGGGGTGCCACCAAGCTGCCCCATTTCAGGAGACTCTTTTCCTGCTCTTCTGATCAGCAATTTTCCTCTAAATATAGGTTCTAGAATTTGAGTCACTTATGGGGTAATTGAGGGCAAATAATGACATCACAATGAGTTCCAGCAAAGCATGAATAAAGCTTCAACATGAACACAGTTTCAGAATCTCTCACACAGCTTCTGCGGGAATGTGCAAATCATACAAATGTAAAATCACAAGCTTCTTATTTCAAAATCCAACGTGATCCCTGGGAAATTCTTTCTGAAGTTGCCATAGAAGTCTACTCCGGCTGCCGTAGTAAGAAACAACAGACCTGGCAGCTGACAGACAGAAATTTATTTTCTCTCTCTTCTGGAAGCTGGACGTCTGAGATCAAGGTGTCACAAGGTTGGTTTCTTCTGAGGGCTTCTTTCCTTGGCACAGAGATGATCGCCTTCTGGTGTCTTCACGTGATCTTCCCTCTGTGTGTGTCTGTGTCCTAACTTCCTCTTCTTATTAAGGACACCAGTCGTATTGAATCAGGGCTCACCTTGGTGACTTCATTTTACCTTAATCACCTCTTTAATGACTCCACCTCCAAATACACTCACATTCTGAGGTCCTGGGGCAAGGATTTCAGTGTATGATTTTTTTTTAAAAAAAGCTGTTTATTTTTTATTTTTATTTTATTTTTGGAATATTTTCTTGGCCATGAGGCATGTGGGATCGAACCCACACCCCTTGCATTGGAAGCGCAGTGTCTTAGCCACTGGACCACCAGGCACGTCCCTCAGTGTATGAATTTTGAGGGGACACAATTCAGCTCATGAGAGACTCCATTGTAGAAAGTCTTATGACAGTGACCTCGTAGGATACCCTGGGGTCACATTGCCATCTGCCTTCTGGACATTTCGAGTTTGATAATCTTCCTTTACTGACTCTCTCCTTATCCTGATTTTTCTGTTTCTATTTAGGCCACTTTGGTCTCTCCAGGCACCAGGACAAAAATGAATAAATAAAAAGCAAACAATAACAACAAAATCCCAGACCCTCAGTGTTAAGCGTGCTTTCTTTTTCTACCCCGTTTCTCACTAAGTCCTAATATTATTCCTCTGAAGTGATTCTCACTTTGCCCCTTCCCTTCCTCACCCCACTTCAGGGCTTTCTCTGTCTCACCCTCTGGCAGGATTATTTCTTTTCTCCTAACTGTAAATCAGTGATGTTTCCGGTGCACTGCGTGACTTAATACTGCCCTATTCTTTCCTTTCCGAAGTGTGCTCTGAGCATCCTGTGATTCTGGGGCACCATGTGGGGTCACTGTTGCTTTTCAAAGACCATTTCCTGGCTCCTTCGGGAAACATGATAAGATGGCAATTTCTGCCTCTTTGAACGTGAGTGTCATAATTGGCTTTGACCAATGGAATGTGAGAGGAAGTAACCAGTTACTTCCCGGTGGAAGTCTTAAGACCCAGTGTGTCACTTGCCATGCTTCTCTCTTCCTCTGCCTCAGTGTCTGGTAACAATCCTGAGGATGTCTGCCGCATAGGCCTGGGTCCAGGGCAGAGCCCCTCCATGAACAGCGGGTGTAGCCTGGGCAATGAATAAACCTTTACTGTTTTAAGTCACCATCATTAGGGGATGGTTTGTTAAGTCTGCATATCCCAGCCCCACCCACTTACAACAGGCGGTCCGTCATGGGTCCTCACCTCTCCACCACAGGGGTGCATCTACGGCCCAGGCTGACTAATCAATTACCCTTCTCCTCCAGGGCTCAGTAAGACCTGGCACCCTAAAGGGACCAATCTGAGATGGATGGGAAGTGATACTGGAGAGAGAATATATCTTCCCTTCTGAGCTCCTAGGTGGTAAATATCACGTAAGCTTAGAGTGACAGCACCTCCTTGCCTGTCACGTGCAGAAAATGTGCCTGAGAGAAAAACCAACACAAAGGAAAGCAGAACCAAGAGATGTGGGGCAAAATCTCTCACAGATTTCTGGTAACGTGGCTTTAGTATTTGGACTCAGAAATGAGCACAACCTCTGGACTTTGTGTGGTAGGGATAGACCTTGCTTTGTGTTTAGAAGTGAGAGCTGAGTTTCTTATTCTCAGACTCCCATTAATTCTCTATCCCCCACCAATAAGATAAGTCTGTAAGATTACATGTAAGTCTATAGATCAGGTGTATGACTCTTCTTTATTACTCTTTCTAAACTATCTGTTTCATCTATGACTGTCTTTTACTTAAGTATTTCCAATGTTTCCAGCTTTTCGCAGAATGAACTGCTCAGTCCAAGCTCCACCTTGGACATTGCGGACCCTGACCTGCTGCCATCCTCTCTGTGCTCATAGCTCCTGTTGCTCTGCAGGAGCCTCATCCTTTGGTCAGAGCACTTTGCTCGTAGGTCACTTGAGTATCCCTTGCACTGCATTGTGTCCATCCTTCTGCCCATCCTTTTCCTTCTCTGAAACATCCTCAACTCCACTCAGAGAACCTTCACCTCTTCTTCCTGACTCAGATCAAAAGCCTAAATTTCAATAAGGCTTCTTTGGTTTCTAATCTTGACCTTGGGAAATAACGTGTATCTCCCATCAGTTGTAAGAACAGCTTGATGTATTAGGAGGAAGTAAAAACCTGCATTTCTCAATTGCTGACCATGGTCTTGGTGACTTGAGTTTGTGCCTTTGTTGGTTAATTTGGAGCAATATTACCCATCTTCTATTCTGCAGACTTGCTGAGAAAACCAGCAAGAGTTTATGTTTAAGAGCAGACTGTGTAGACTGAGAATTTTCAGCAGTGCTTCTCTGTCACTGCGTGGTTTGGTGGTTATTTGTGTGTGTATCATCTCTCACCGACTGTAACTTTTCCAAGGAAAGATCAAGGTGGCCGCATCCTTAAAGTACCCCTTAGATCAGTGTCTTGAACACAAAAGGGCTTTAATATACTCTACTCCTTCAGAAAACAAATCATAGAAGAATATGGTTGAAAGACAGCTGTATCTAACTGCACTTATACACTCTAGATTTCAGAAATTTGTACCATTAAAGAAAATTTAATTCCAATGAAAGGCTTACAAAAGTTTTATAATCTTTAGGAAAATATCTTTGGCAAAATCAACGTAAAATATCCCTGTGCTTTACAGTGACCGCTTTGAAATATGCTTTGGTACTGCTACTTTGATTTCTGTCATCTTATGATTTTCTCCTGGATTTGAGATAATACAATTGATATGAACTAAAAAATATGTATCTTCCTAAAATAAAAAACAAACAAAAATTGCATTCATAACTTAATTCCAATAGTTAGTTGGAATCTCAGATTGCACTGCACTGGAGAACACTCCTCCGCTTTGTCACTGTCAGGAATAAAATCTATGGGTCTTGGCTTCTGTGCTCTGGAGAAGAATAGAAATCTTGGGGTGGCCTGTGCTTTGTGCTTCCTCAGTCATACAGTCATTTATGATCATCTATGAGCTCCTCAATCATAACAAACTTCTGACTACAGCTGCAAACACCTCATTTTAATTGTCTTTCCAGACCGAGGCACAACTTTTACAATATTATGAAACTCTTGGAAGCTGTGTTTACGGTGTTATGAATCTCATTTTGACCCGTGTTAGTCCCTAATGTTTTTAAAGAACAAAGTACCACAGCTTGCATTGCCTTTGGAGCTAATCTGGTTACAGCCCCATCATTCCACCCCTGAGGAAACTGAGGCAGGAGTGGCATAGTGACCTTCCAGGTCCCAGGTCTCACTCGGGCAGAGTTAGGGCTGAGACCCACTCTTCTTAAACTCAATGTCCTGGGATGGGGTCTCCTGGGTGTGCATCTCGCCTAACACACATTGTAGCAGCCTGTGTGGGAGGGTCTATGCCGGCTGTCTCCCTCCTATCAGTGTCACTCAGGTCCCTAAGGTCCCCCCTCTTGATTCAGCCAGGCAAAGGGCATGAAGTGCTATGGGTTGTGTGAAGCCACAGACACCCATGCCCCATGCTTGGGGCTGTCATACTTATCCTAGCTGCCTACAGAAAAGACTGATCTTCCATCTGGATTAAAGAGATGTATCAATACACTTGTCCTTTGGGTTGTGCACAAGTCTGTGAAGCTCTGTTGCATTTGATGTGGGTTTGGAGGATTTTAGGGAACCAGGAGTGTTGAAGTAAAGAGATGCCTGTAGACTGAGCCAAGTGTATTTTATCAAAAAAGCAGAGAGCAGATCTGTGGAGCACAATTGTGCATTATGACAAGTAAAAATATCAGCTTTTTTTTTAAGTTCTGGAAGAATTTTCTCTTAAGAAGGATCTGTTCGCTGACAGCTGTTGCCCTGTTGAGGATGGGATGGGATTAAAGCATATGTGAGGATCCTGGAACTAGTCCACATTCAAGAAGCCACGGTGGAGAGTCAACCTCAGAGAGTCAACCCCCGTCATGGGGGCTGTTTGGGATCCGAGATGATCACAGACTCTGCCCTGCAGAAGCTCATACTTTATTATGTGTTTATGTAAGAACACAAGGGAGACATTGATAAATTCCAGAAGAGTGGTAAAAAGTGATGGCTTAATTCAGAGGAGGGCCAGCCAGCTTCCCACTGGGTCCTGAAGAAGGAAAGAAGGAAGATCATTTCTTCACATCTTTTGACTTCAGGAAACTGGCATAAGTAGCTTATTAGAAGGGGCCAACTTCACACCATGTGGTTTCCTGAGACTCAAGTGGGGAAGAAAGCTTTACCTGCATTCTAATTTCAAACATGGATGCTGATTCCAGTTCTAGAAAGTCATCGCTTCCCTTAAATATAGACTCTTCTTATATAGAAGGTCATGTGTGAGCCTATTCATTAAAATATTTTGTGGTAAATAAAAATTAATTCTTAAAATTTGGGAGTCCATCATGCCTTAAGTGATTTAAGAGACTTTTAAACTTCATGAAAGTTGATAACAGTGATGTTATCTGAAGTTAGATTTTAAGAAAACACCTTAGATCTTTGCCTCCTTACCCTCAACCATAAGTTAACATTTCCTAAGCTCTCATGATCATTTTTATCTCATTTCCATTGGGAATGTCCATTGTGTTAGATCCAAGGACCAACATTACTGCAGAACTGAGAATAATGAGAGAGCCAACTGAAGAAAGGAAATGACACAAGGTAGCTTTAGCCTGTAGACTATTTTTCTCTCTATTGAATATCTATTTTCCCTCTTTTAGACTCTGTTCTTCATGAAAGAAAAGATTTTATCTCACTGATTCTTACATCCATTATATCTAACATGGTCTGTGGCGTGCACAGCAGGTCTTTCCTGACAACTAGATTCAAAATGAGTAGGGGAATTTCCTGGCGGTCCAGTGTTTAGGACTCAAAACAAGTAAATGAATGAACAGGGACTTCCCTGGCCGTCCAGTGGTTAAGACTTCGCCTTCCAATGCAGGGGGTGTGGGTTCGATCCCTGGTTGGGGAGCTAAGATCTCACATGCTTTGCAGCCAAAAAAAACAGAAAATAAAACAGAAGCAATATTGTAACAAATTCAAGAAAGACTTTAAAAATGGTCCACAAGATATAATGAAAATCAAAATATATATTAAAAAAGTGAATGAATGAATGAACAAACAGGAGAATGTTCATCCTTTCTACTTTTAATAATGAACCATTCCATGTGTTGAAATCATATCCTAGGAATGCCTATCCCCACATCACTTGAATGTGCACAAAATGTAGGCTGATGTTTTGTGACGACCACTCTAACTCAGCACACTGCAGACACACAGGGTGGAATTCACCGTCATGGCACAGGTAGTGGGCAGTGTCCAGCCTTTTGTAGATAAGGTAGGGTATCGTTATGATACTCTAAATCTAGTGATTTTTGTTTAACTGAAGGAAAAGAGAATGAATAGCAGAAAGCAGATGTGAAAAATGAGGGGCTGGAAAACCTGTGAACTCAGGTGTCATGGAGGTAAGAACTAGATAACAATGAAGTAGATAACACGGATGGGATTTGCTCAGGAACTAAGCATGTTCCCCTCACACGAAAGTAACAGTTATTCACAATAGGAAGGACACCGTTATGTGTTAGAGAAAACTCATCATCACACATTTTGGGAAATTAAATGTCCAGGCTTCGCTAACACCAAGGGCATCTTGACTCTCACTCCATCTTCATCACCCTGATTTGACACTCCAAGTGTTCAAACGGATCTTATTTTGTATCACTGTTTCTAGTAAACTAAGATACAGTGAGATTAAATTCTCTTCAGCAGAACCTATAAGAACCATAATTTCAGAACAACACTGAATTCTGAAAGAGTCTGTGTCTCATGTTTTTGTCTATGAAAATGGATATGATGATAGTGCAAGTGAGGACATCAAATCTACATGCTGGGCTTCCCTGGTGGTGCAGTGCTTGAGAGTCCACCTGCCGATGCAGGGGACACGGGTTCGTGCCCCGGTTCGGGAAGATCTCACATGCCGTGGAGCGGCTAGGTCCGTGAGCCATGGCCGCTGAGCCTGCACGTCCGGAGCCTGTGCTCCGCAATGGGAGAGGCCACAACAGTGAGAGGCCCGCATAACGCAAGAAAAAAAAAAAACTACATGCTATGTGAAGCTAGGGGAACAGAGAGAAATCTAAGTCTAATGAAAACAATAAAAATAAGTAGTCATTAAAAGCAGTTTACAGATAACAACGGTCATAGCAACTTGTGATAACTGCATCAAATAGAAACATTTATTTGGTAACCTTGGTTGCAGCAAAAGAGCATAAAGACAAAATTGTGCATTGACTCCAATAACATTAATTTGTGCACAGAAATAAGATGAACCAAAGGACAGCCACTAAGTTTGTGTTGGGCAAAATAATGTCCCCCTCTCCCAAAGGGTCCACATCATAGTCCCTGGAACCCAGGAATATGTATGTTACATGACAAAGGGGAATTAAAGTTGCAGATAGAATTAAAGTGGTTAAGTAGATGCCCTTAAAATAAGGAGATTATCCTGGATGATTTGGGTGGGTCCAATCACAAGGTCCTTAAATGTGGAAGAGGAGACAGAAGACGTCAGGGTCGGAGAGATTTGAAGATGCTACTCTGCTGGTTTTAAAGATGAAAGAAGGGGCCATGAACCAAGGAAAAGGTAGCCTCTGGAAGCTGGAAAATGCACCTAACAGTTTCTTACCTAGAAGGAAGGCAGTTCTGTTGACACCTCGATTTTAGTACAGTGAGACCCATTTTGGACTTCTGATCTCCAGAACTTTAAGATAATAAGTGGGCACTAGGACACTAATATAAAGATGTTTTCATACGATTCATACAATTGTAGAATGTATATAGAACAAATAAATTACTTTCAAATAAATTAAATAAGAAGGAGCAGACTACAGTTAACTTTTAAACATAACTTCTAATATCTGGTCAACCCTGAAATGACTAAGGATTGTGTCTGGAGGGCACATATTTACTCACTTCTGAAGGAAAGACTGTGCGTGGAAGTGGAGGCTGCTGCAGTGAATGTACCACAGCTGGGCTTTAACAGAAAACGTACAAAAGTGAAGGCTAATTAAGCCTTAGGCTTGGGGGAATGTGTGAATGTGTATATGAGAAAACACTTTTCCCACTTCGGCAACTCTAAAAAATAAAGCAAAGGTTGATGGAAAATTATGTTGAAAACTCCAAGTATGGGAAGTAATTACACTTTATTGATATAGTATTGAATAGCAAAAACACATTCACAGAAGTTCTAAAGGAAAAAACTAAGAGAGTGGGCCACGGCTAGCCGGGAGGGAGTCCGGGGAAAAGTCTGCACCTGCTGAGGAGGCAAGAGACTTTTTCTTGCCTCTGTGTTTCCTGGTGCGCGAGGAGAGGGGTTTTAAGAGCGCTGCCTAAAGGAACTCCAGAAACGGGCGCGAGCCGCGGCTAAAAGCACGGACCCCAGAGACGGGCAGGAGACGCTAAGGCTGCTGCTGCCGCCACCAAGGGGCCTGTGTGCGAGCACAGGTCACTATCCACACCCCTCTTCCGGGGAGCCTGTGCAGCCCGCCACTGCCAGGTTCCCGGGATCCAGGGACAATTTCTCAGGGAGAACACACGGCGGGCCTCAGGCTGGTGCAACGTCACGCCGACTTCTGCCGCCGCAGGCCCGCCCCGAGCTCCGTGCCCCTCCCTCCCCCCCGGCCTGAGTGCGCCAGAGGCCCCGAGTCAGGGGCTCCTTTAACCCCGTCCTGTCTGAGCAAAAAACGGACACCCTCCAGCGACCTACACGCAGAGGCAGGGCCAAATCGAAAGCTGAGCCCCTGTGAGCTGTGAGAACAAAGAGAAAGGGAAATCTCTCCCAGCAGCCTCAGAAACAGAGGATTAAAGCTACACAATCAATTTGATGTACCCTGCCTCTGTGGAATACATGAATAGACAGCGAATCATCCCAAATTGAGGAGGCGGACTTCTAGAGCAAGATCTATGATTTTTTTCCCCTTTTCCTCTTTTTGTGAATGTGTATGTGTATGCTTCTGTGTGAGATCTTGTCTGTATAGGTTTGCTTCCACCATTTGTCCTAGCGTTCTATCCGTCCATTTTTTTTTTTTAATTTTTTTCTTAATAATTAATTTTAATTTAAAGAACTCTATTATACTTTACCTTCTTTCTGTCTTTCCTTCCTTCCTTCCCTCTTTTAGACAACGAATCATCCTAAATTGAGGAGGTGGACTTGGAGAGCAAGTTTTATGATTTTTTCCCCTTTACCTCTTTTTGTGAGGGTATATGTGTATGCTGTAAGATTTGTTCTCTCTACTTTCTTCCCTTTTATTCTGAGCCGAGTGGATGAAAGGCTCTTGCTGCTCCAGCCAGGAGTCAGGACTCTGCCTCTGAGGTGGGAGAGCCAACTTCAGAAAACTCATCAACAAGAGACCTCCCAGCCCCACATAATATCAAACTGTGAAAATCTCCCAGAGATCTGCATCTCAACACCAGCACCCAGCTTCACTCAATGACCAGCAAGCTACAGTGCTGGACAACCTATGCCAACCATATAGCAAGACAGGAACACAACCCCACCCACTAGCAGAGAGGCTGCCTAAAATCATAATAAGTCCACAGACACCCCAAAACACACCACCAGACGTGGACCTGCCCACTAGAGAGACAAGATCTAGCCTCATACACCACAACACAGGCACTAGTCCCCTCCACCAGGAAGCCTACACAACACACTGAACCAACCTTAGCTACTGGAGACAGACATCAAAAACAACGGGAGTTACGAACTTGCAGCCTGCAAAAAGGTGAACCCAATCACAGTAAGATAAGCAAAATGAGAAGACAGAAAAACACACAGCAGATGAAGGAGCAGGATAAAAACCCACCAGACCTAACAAATGAAGAGGAAATAGGCAGTCTACCTGAAAAAGAGTTCAGAATAATGATAGTAAAGATGATCCAAAATCTTGGAAATAGAATGGACAAAATGCAAGAAGCAGTTAACAAGGACCTAGAAGAAATAAAGATGAAACAGACAATGATGAACAACACAATAAATGAAATGAAAAATACTCTAGATGGGATCAATAGCAGAATAAATGAGGCAGAAGAACGGATAAGTGACCTGGAAGATAAAATAGTGGAAATAACTACTGCAGAGCAGAATAAAGAAAAAAGAATGAAAAGAACTGAGGACAGTCTCAGAGACCTCTGGGACAACATTAAACGCACCAACATTCGAATTATAGGGGTTCCAGAAGAAGAAGAGAAAAAGAAAGGGACTGAGAAAATATTTGAAGAGATTATAGTTGAAAACTTCCCTAATATGGGAAAGGAAATCGTTAATCAAGTCCAGGAAGCACAGAGAGTCCCATACAGGATAAATTCAAGGAGAAATACGCCAAGACACATATTAATCAAACTGTCAAAAACTAAATACAAAGAAAGCATATTAAAAGCAGCAAGGGAAAAACAACAAATAACACACAAGGGAATCCCCATAAGGTTAACAGCTGATCTCTCAGCAGAAACTCTACAAGCCAGAAGGGAGTGGCAGGACATACTGAAAGTGATGAAGGAGAAAAACCTGCAACCAAGATTACTCTACCCAGCAAGGATCTCATTCAGATTTGATGGAGAAATTAAAACCTTTACAGACAAGCAAAAGCTGAGAGAGTTCAGCACCACCAAACCAGCTTTACAACAAATGCTAAAGGAACTGCTCTAGACAAAAACACAAGAGAAGGAAAAGTCCTATAATAACGAACCCAAAACAATTTAGAAAATGGGAATAGGAACATACATATCGATAATTACCTTAAATGTAAATGGACTAAATGCTCCCACCAAAAGACACAGATTGGCTGAATGGATACAAAAACAAGACCCATATATATGCTGTCTACAAGAGACCCACTTCAGACCTAGAGACACATACAGACTGAAAGTAAGGGGATGGAAAAAGATATTCCATGCAAATGGAAACCAAAAGAAAGCTGGAGTAGCAATTCTCATATCAGACAAAATAGACTTTAAAATAAGGACTATCAGAAGAGACAAAGAAGGACACTACATAATGATTAAGGGATCGATCCAAGAAGAAGATATAACAATTGTAAATACTTATGCCCCCAACATAGGAGCACCTCAATACATAAGGCAAATACTAACAACCAT
>NW_006772850.1:818873-834382 GCF_000442215.2 Lipotes vexillifer | reverse complement strand
GAGGGGTGGGATAGGGAGGGTGGGAGGGAGGGAGACAAAGAGGGAAGAGATATGGGAACATATGCATATGTATAACTGATTCACTCTGTTATAAAGCAGAAACTAACACACCATTGTAAAGCAATTATACCCCCATAAAGATGTTAAAAAAAATTTTTTTTAATTAAATAAATAAATAAATAAAGTCTAGGTGGACAATGTTAGCAAAAAAACTAAGAGAAAATCAGGCATAATGTAAGTTTACTTGCATAATTCTCTAGTGAAAATGAAAGACAGGGCAAGGGTGGGTCATGTGTTAAGATTCTTGCTCTGGCCCCCAGAGACAGGTTCTCTCAGCTCTAATTTCCAGCCAACACTTGGGGGTACCCAGTTTCTGTCATGCACAGGTCTTTGCCTCTCCCAGGATAGATGAGCAGCTTGTTTCTAGCAGAAACCCCAAGTATGGAGGAGACCATTTTCAGCTTCTACTCAAAAAAAGAACACAGAGTGAGGTCCACACCCTATATAAGGAAGTGGGCTCTGTTATCCTGCCACGACTGGATTGTGTTCAATTCCTGTTTCTAATGGGTATTTTAAATCTTGACACTCTCTATATGTAGATATGTATCAATATCTCCATGTTTCTATGTATATGGAGAGAAGGGCAGGGCCTTTGACCAGAAGTTTGACCTAATCAGAAATGATGACTAGCCTGTGGGATGTCTGGCTTTTTGGAGAGAACTTGGAGAATGTTTTTCTATGGTCCATTAAGTTGGGAAAGAGATGTCTTGATCTTTTTATTTTATGAATACATGCAGAAATGAAAAGACTTGAAGAGTCAGCAAGGGAGCTTTAGCAAGACTCTTCTTCAGCTAAATTGGATAGTGAAGAAAGTAGAGCCTTGAATGGTGGCCATCCAGTTTCACATTTTGGAAAGAAGGAGACAGTGTCATCTCCTCTATGAAAATGGAGGCACAAGAATGCAAATCAGTGTACAGCTTTGTTGTAGCATATTGTACCATGAATTAATATGAATACATTAATAAGGATTCTTTTTGTTGGTTTTGGAAATTTTCTTTTCTTAAAAAAAAAATCAGTTTTCAAGTTTGAGAAGCATGGCATAACCTAAAAGAGTACAGCTTTCAACCAGGAAGCCTAGGTGGTCTTTTTTTTTTTTTTTCTATTTTTACCTAGCTGTGTGATCTGAAATGACACAACTAATCCTTTGTTATTTAAATGTTTTATGCTAATAGAACTGATAGTCTCGTATTTAAGCCACAGGGAACTAGTCAGTCTGTATGCCTATGTTTGTGCAAATTATACATCCTGATATTATGTGGTGGGAGTCGTCAAACCTCAATTTCTTCATTCATAGACACTGCTTTTCCAAATATTGGGTTGGCCAAAAATGTTCGTTTGGGTTTTTCTGTAAGATGTAACGGAAAACTTCAACGAAGCTTTGTCCAACCCAATACTTTCTTCTCCATCTACCCTATTGTATTCAACATTGAAAAAACAATTTAATTTTTACTTATCAAAATGTCCTTTTCAACTTGAAAACCCAAATTAACATGCCCCTGGTTTTATGCTATTTTTCCCCTTTAGTCAGTGAAAGTTCCTTGAGCTTATGATCTAAGCCTACAATTTTGAACTGTGGGAGTATTTACAATAGTACTAAGCACATAGTAGATGACCAATGAATTGTTTCATCTAGTTAGCAGTAGCTTCAGCAGCAGTAGTAATTGTAGTCACTACATAGATATTTTCAGCAATTTCACTGTTTTAAAGTTTGCTGCTTAACTCTTCCTAAGTTTTATTTTAACTAGAGAATTAGTGAGGGGATTTATAAAATATTCAACATTTGTGTTGTGTTTTGCCAAGAGAGAAGTGATCATTTTTATACAGTAGAATTGCAAAGAAGACTTTCTCCCTTTATACTAAGTTGCAAAGGTAAGAAAATAACCTATATCAAATTTATTCACTCAGTTAAATTCAAATTTACACATTTATAGGTGATATTAACATTGGCTTTAAGTAATAATATTTAAGTGAAGAAACAGGAGTTTACAGATGACTAAGAATTTTTCAGTTTTAAGAAATAGAAATAAACTCTGGTTACATCAAGGATACAGGAAGTTTTTATAAGGCTATGATTTAAATAATAAGATGAAAGAGGACACTGAATTAGCAGGTTCAGCATCTCCAGAGACCTCTGTGGGATGCTCTGATCCTGAGTGTCCCTCTGCTCCAGGGTATCATTACAGGGTAAGTGGGGTGATGGATCTGGTTTGGTCCACATGCATCCAATAAAGGGAGAGTTCCTGAAAAAGCTGTTACTAAAAGAAGTGGTGATGGATGGTGGATTGCTAAAATGACATATGTCCTTTACAGTAAATGGTCAGTTTCCAACAGAGAAGAGAAATTATCATGAAAGCATTTACAATCATATGTTTTTAATTTTGGAAAGCAAATTTCCATTAAACCACAATGGATTTTAATGTTAAAAGGAATTTTGAAAAGAAATTACATTTGTACAACAACTTAGTTTCTTATGCTGCCCCCAAAGCAACAAGAAGATAGTAGGTAAGAAATGTTGCATATTTTTGTGACTTTGACATAAAGAACTTTTAAACTGCTCTATCTGATAATATTTATTAAAATTGCCTCCAGTGAAACAAACAGTACATAGACCAGCAATTGTTGAAGCATCATAAAAGAAAGGGAATGATACCTGGCCACTAAGTCATAGGAAAGGACCAAATGGCAGCTCTTTTGCCTAATGAAATGTCTAGCTTTATTTAGATTCTTATGGATTAATCTGGGGGAGGTAATATCATGTAAGGGAAATAAACAAATAGAAAGCTTTCATGAGCAGTGAAAATTGTACTGAAAGAATCTTAAGAGATAAGGGTCTAACAGTCTAAACCAGGAAAGGGCAGCTTTGGAGGCAGAATGTCAAGAGTAGATTTAATGCAGGGACCTCATCTTCCTTGTTCATTTTAACACCCAGTTCCCAGAATAGTTGTTACATTGCAGGCATGCAATAAAAAATGCAATGAAATGAATGAAATAATAAATGGAATGTTGCTGAAGCACAAAGTGCTAGGGATCCAAGTGTGAACTTCTAGCCCTATCACTGAAACTAACTAGCTGTATGGCCATGTTCAACCTTGACCTTTTCTAAGACTAATTTTTAGATGATGAGGTTGAATTAGATCACCTCCAAAGTCTTCCTCAGAGAAGTTAATGAGCAGCACAATCATCATAACTCAGGAGTTCTCCTCCAGCAGCTTTTTTAAATGCCACATGTCACCAGGCACAGGCAAGTTCAAAGCAAGCTTACATAACCAAGGAGACATAAAATCTTTTCTCCCTTTTTCCCTCCAGGTGAGGTCCCACTTTCCTTGCCCTCTGCTGCTGATAGTAAAGAGTAATGTATTAATCAATGAGGGCTTGAATTGAGTACTTTTCAATAGTGGATTTTTAAAAATTAGAAGTGTGATGTGGATATCTGAGTAGAGGGTTCTGTTCAGCTCTCTGTGTCAGAAAATCCCATGGTTCTAGCTAAGTGTGTTTGCTTTTTCCACTTCTTCCTAACTCTGCAGGGCATGAAGTCTCCATTGGTCACATTTTCCCTTGAATAGGGGTTATATTTTCCTATTTCTTTGTAAGTCTGGTAATTTTGGATTGTGTCTTGGTCATTGTGAATAATATGGCATAGAAACTCTTCTGTTATGTTCCTCTGGCAGGTCTTGATTTTTTTGTTTTCACAGGCAGTTAACTTGATTGGACTCAAACTCCAAGCACTGTCTTCCTCCTGGTGGGTAGCAGCCAAAATCTCTGTTCAGTTCTTACAACATTAGCTATGCTGCTTGTGATCTGTGTGCACAGGAGGGGTTTGGGACCAGTAAGAGCTTAGTGTGGAGTTGATATCCTAAATCTGCAGCTCCCCACCTGAGTCTCTCCTTTCAGGGATTTCCCCCCATCACTTTCTAGCTGCTGTAGTTTCCCCAAACTCTGTCTTCTGATTCCTCAAGCCTGTAATACAGCAGGTTTCTATGTGAGTTTTAGACACCTTATAGGCAGGTGACTAAAGCCTGCTCTCTGATAAAAAGCTTTAAAAAAAGAAGAGGAAAGAAAAAAGAAACTTGAACTTCACACTATACTATTTGCTTCCTTTTGGTCACCCTCCAGTTCCTCTAAGGTGTTGTTTTGTGTATTTTGTTCAGATTTTATGTAGAAATATTCAAGAATGTTGGTCAGTGTGAGGTATTTGGCCATAACCAGAAGGGGAACTGCTGAGGCATATCAAGGTTAATTATTTCAGAGTCTAAATAAAGTAATGGATTTGAAAGGAGTGGAGAGGAAAGTTTTTCTCCCTCTCCGGAGATGGGCCTACATTTTGTGTATTAGTACTGTTTCAGATTAAGCCTCCAGTTTTGGGGCTTTTGTTTTGTTATAAACAGAAAGTAAGACAAAGAAGAAGAAACCGCTGGGAGGACCAGGTTTCCCAGGTCTCTGGAGCAGAAATTCACAGGGAGTTCCATCCAGATCTGTAACGTTTATAAATCAGATAATGGAAGTGGTGTAAATATACCCAAACAAAAAAGGTAGATGAATTGTCTCTTGAGTGCACCTGGAGTTCCCTTTATATCTGTCAGGTGCACTCATGAACAAGGGTCATTTGAAAAGCCAGACCTTCACAGGCTGTGCTGAGAATGGAAGAAATCAGGTATCTGGACTTGGGACACTGGGGACCACAGAGGAATTCAGGCTGGTCAAATACGAAGGGTAGAGTGAGACACTAGTCATTAGCCATACAACCTTTAGGCTAAACTAGGACACTTTTGGCACTAATAATAATTACTGCAGGATGATTGGTTATAAATTGGGAATGTCTTGGACAGTGTGACATGTGATCATCCACTCCTAGGTTCATTTCTATTTCTCGTCTCCAACCCTCCACAGAAGCAGCAGGGGCCCTCAACTCAGAATGTGTAGCTCTTCTCTGGAACAGCCCTGGTTGGTTGACCCTACCTCTGTGCAGATGCTGACGGCTTCATTTCGTACCTTTGCCATGTCATAGCCTTCTGTGGACCTGGGATCTGTACAGACCTCTTCTCTCTCTTCCTATGATTTTCTCTCTACAGGCTGACAAGAATTTTCCCCAGCAATGACGCTCTTACTCATTTCCTGGACCAAGGGAGCTGAAAGCTTGAGTTAAATGCAATCCTACCTTTTCAAAATTTCTCCGTTAACCACTTACTGGGGACAATTGGTGCACATTCGTGTCTTTACCATAATGTGAAAAAACATGAATCTAAGGCACAGATAACAGAAGTGAAATTGACTCTCTTATCTCTGATGATTCCCAAGGGTGGTTGCTGTGTGAGCAGCTTAGGGACCACTATTGCATTTCCAAATTGTGACTCTCCATTTACATTACACCCTAATATTCTCCAATACTGGTAAATATAATCCTTAGTCATCTTTGACTCAGCCTAGAATATTTTACAATTTAAACAAAGAAAATTATTTGAACATTTTTTTCTGTTAACAGGTTGTAAAATGCAATGCAGTGTTTAAGTAGTTTGCATATGTTCATAATTCCTTGGCATCCCTAACTTTCATTCTGTGGTGGCTGCAGACCTACCACAGCAGAAGAGAACAAAGCGCTTTAACCTTTGAAAATGTAGAGTCTTATGATAGCAACAAAATTCAAAGAGGCATCTAATTAGAATATTCGTACCAGCCAATTTTTATTCCACTTCTGCTCTGTATAATTTCCCAATTATGCTATTTCATTCAAATTATTTTATTTTTGAATTTTTAAAGGATATCAGTTTAAAATCTATTTATTCAGAAGGGGCATTAAAAGGTCTTCAAATTCTTCTTAAGCAATGATACTTTTGACCAAACTTTTAGTTGAGCTCTTTTCTCACTTGATTTTACTGCAGATTTTAGTACTAGAGTTGTGAGCTCCTGTCTGGAAGGTATTGTTCGTTCAGCACACTGTTGATAAAATGAATGAGGAAGCCTCAGGGGGGCATGAGGCACCCTTTTTCTGGGCAGGTATGGGCACTTCCCTACCATGGCCTTATATTCAGAAGACTCATGCATTCAGGTTATTTGCTTGGCTGTAGACCTTTTGGTTAACCCTACGCTGTAGAAGTTGATTTAATATTCTGAAAAGAAAGACACAATGAGAGAGAGGACTGGAGTGAAATCTCCAATAGAACGGGAAACAAAAATCAGACAGACAAACTGGTCTCAGTTACTTCTCAATTTCCAAATCGTACAATTACCACCCATCTCCAGAGCTCAGGCTTTGGGGTCAGATGACCTGAATCTTATCACTGACTCCATCACTTACCCTGTGGGTCAGACACATTATCTGAACTGGTGAAGCCTTGGTTTCTTACTCTGTAAAATAGAAATTTTCACAGCAACATATTGGGATTAAATTAGATTAAATAACATAATGGATGTTACATGCCTGTGCCTGTCATGGAGTAATGAGAGACAATATATATTAATAACTGGGCAAGGGCCAGACCACATGTAAAGATAGAACTCTGACCCACCATCTGTCACAACCAGCCCAGGAGGCCTTCATGTAGGAAGTCAGACCACTATCTCTAGTGACTGATCCCGGAAACCAAATGATAACTCCTGGAACCATCTGCCCTAAAAAAGCAGCTGCCCCAATTTTTGTCCTGCTTCCAATTTAGGACGAGTGAGAGAAAGCAAAATGTGCACCCCTAACCAATCATACAGGATGCCCTGCTTCTACTTAGCCCACCTCCTGCCCCCCAAGCCAACAGCCTCCAATCAGGGCACACCTGCCCTGTCTCTTTTTTTTTTTTCCTGTAAACTTTTCCCACTCCTCTGCCTGCCTTTGAGCCTCTGCCAAAACACAAGTGATGGTGAATGACTCCTTTGCTATGGCAAGCTCTGTATAAATAGTTTGTGTCTTTCTCATGTGGATCCTCTTCGTGTATTTCCATAGTATTATTCAATAAATATTATGAATAACAATAAAATAATTGTTGAATTAAATAGGAAATCAATGAATACATCTCCAGACAACTCAGGCTTATATTAATTTAGCTCATTTTATGTTCCCATTTTTCTTGATTTTACTAGAATTATTATCTTAAATTCATTTCACTTTGCTTAATCTTGATTTTCTAAGTAAATTATTGATGGGAATTTTGTCCTGTTTACATGCCCTGTTATTGGCTTGCTCTGCTGGGTAACTTTATAGTGAATCTGCCTTTCTCTTCTAAGATCCCAGCCCCCTGACTCACTGTCTGAGATTGGACCACGTGCAGGAGGGGACAGTGGCTTTCATAGCAGACCGGGTCCTATCCGTTGCTTCTCCTGATCTTTTAGGCTTGTCACAATGCTCAGGTGGAAATTGGTTTAGGCTCTTGAATATATTCACAAAGCCCTGTGGATTTCTCGGCTTAGTCCCTTGTAGCTGTAGAGTTGTGTACAAATTGATTCTTTCACGATTCATTCCAGTATTTCTAATGGGTATTGAATTTGAGCTAGTCATGTCTAGATTTCTGAAGCTTTTCCTTTTAGAGATGTTCTCCTCTTATGTGAAGAAAATGCATCACTTTTCTACCCTTTATCAATCTCTTGGATCCTATCTGCTTTTTCAATAACTGCTGAAAACCCAGTAATTAACCTCCATGATCACAATTCTTAGTGGCCTCATGGTTACCTTACCTATCAATGTTCTCGGTGACACTACGGAGATGAATCACAGATACACACGTTGCAGAAGACACCCCATGTCTGACCCTTTCTATTCTGCGACCTCCCAGCTTAGAAACATCCAGAATCTGTAGGCCTAGACCTCTGACCAACTGTAATGCACAACTTCCTATGAACAAGATCAAAAAACAATTTAGTTATCATGTAATCTGCTACACAAACTTCTTCAGTCCCTAAACACACAGGAAAGAAAGACAAAACAAAACAAATCATTGAATGTGGTTTCAATAGTGTCAATTAAATGGGGATAAAACGAGGATAATTTACAGCAGTAATTTAGTTAAATTGTTGTGCTTAACAATGGGTGGTCTGGCACAGAGCTAGTTAGAAATGGAAACAATACAGCCTGTAATTTTACTGTTAATTTCAGCCTTGACAGATGCTAAGTTTAAGCAGAGGAAATCCTGGTCAGGGGGGAGAGAAATGACCTATTTCTAGCTACCATGCAAAGCAGTCATGAGAGGATATAGTTACATATTCATTTTTTCAATAGTTACATACTCATTCAAATGAAACATAAAGAACCCAACACTGGATGGGATTTTAGTTCTGGTCACTTTGTAACTGAGGGTCTGGGGTAGGAAGAAATCAGTGTGATTTTTTTTTTCTTTGTAAAATAGGGAAGAGGAAAATATTATCTACTATCACATCTGATCAGGAGATTATTTTGAAACTAACAGGAAATGGTGGAGAAGGAATATTACAAAATGTAAAGCATTGAGTGCATGTGAGATATGGCTATTATCATCCCCTTTGCACTTTGTTGTCAAATGTTTGTACTTTATGTCTGACATACAAATGCAGATTCACAGGTATGTCTGGGGATAAGAAAACACAGAGAGAATTTTTAAATTAAAGGTACTGGTGTTACATTTTCATGAATTAGAAAGTATTTATGAAAGTCAAACCTTCCATTGCCTTTACCTGGGCATTTGCCTTTGCCGACTAGCCAATCGGGCGTTCCCCATTTCTTTTTGTTGGCAGTGTCAAGATATCCATGGACTGGTCCAGGGGCAGAAAACTTAGAGTCAATGGGGTTCAACTCCAGGACTCCGTGGTGAAATAGGCAAGGCTTCCTCCAGTGGATGAGGAAGAGGATGGTGTGGCCCTGCAGAAGGTATAGCTGCCAGGGACGCTACAAGAAAGATGACAAGAGCATCATGCCAGCATGCATGTGTTGGGGCAGAAACACCAGGCTCTGGAAATTTGGAACTGACAAATTTCTGCTCTCACAAGTCTGAGATGGGGGCCCTTGAACTTGCAACAAAAGATCCCTATCTAACATGCATTTTAAGACACCACCAATTTTTTAAATAAATGTATTCTTTTTAGAGGTTGTTATTAGTAAAATGATAGGTTATAATACTTAAGCCACCAAAATTTAATAGGTTACTTCCTAAATTCATTCTAAAAATATATATGAAAAATCTCCCAAATGCCAAATAGAATAATGCATTCAAGACCATTTTAAAAAGTGGTTGGCAAAATGATGAAGTTCAGAGTCATAAAAATTAGGACCATATAAATGGCCCTAGAGAGGAAATTTGTAGTGAAATCACTTTGCCTTGGCTTCCCAGCTACTACTGCCAAGTGTGTGTCAACCAATAAATGGAGAATGTGCCCAGAGAGGTCCTCCCAGATTCCAAGGGCAGCAATGTGGCTCCATTTGTATTCCCTGATGACTTTTAGGTCCCAGCCACAAATCCAAGATATGGAAGAAAGGGCACCAAACCTGCTCCTACTTTGTGGGCAAGAGAGACACAAACAAAAGAAATTCCATAGAATTTTTTTCCAGGTCTTACATATGGATGTCTATGTACTTAGGACACAGTTTGCCCAGGAATCCCACCTTTTCACTTGGCAGTCTGTCTACTGCTCCAGTTGGCTACTGGTCCTTGGCCATTAAGAAAGATGCTGTAATGACAGAAGGTAAATTTGATGCTAGTTATTTTGGATTTGGTACTCGACCATGACTGATGAGATTTGTGTGCATATCGTGGACCAATACGCATTGTGAACCAATGGTTTATAAACATCTAAACCATGCATTTCACCAGATTCTGCAGTCAAATCTCTAAGACATTTCAAATATCTTATGAAATTTCACTTGAATGGCTGTGGTTTGCTCAGTAAGACTAAAAAAATCAAAGTATTATAAATCCCTAAAGCAGTCTATTAAACCTTCCCACAGAGAGTTATCATGTTTTCATATCCTACACAGCTCATTAAAACTTCTATTTTCCTCTTTTTAATATTTGTTTAGTACCTTTCTGCAGCTCATGCATTTATTTTCTGGAATTAGGTTGATTTTTTTCTCATTTGTTGCTTTTCTTCCAAAATGGAAATGGCATAATTTTTCTTATTATAAAATTAATGGGCAGTCACAGAAATAAGTCACATAGGAAAATATTAAATATTTAACCTACCTTTCCAAAGCTTTTTCAAGCACACATACACTCATATACATGTAATTATACAACAGATTATAATACTATATTATTAAATTACCTTACTAGTTTTAGATGCTTGAACTAGTTGACAACATCTGTTTGCCAAAGCCTCCTGCTTTCCTTAGCCTGTGCTAGATACTCTAGTAAGATACTCTCAGCTACCGCTTCCTCAGACCTGTTCCACCCGTGGTCAAAAAGATGGTGTAGCTGCCTCAGGTAAGCAAGGAATTTCAGGGTGGTAGTTTTGCATCACTTTTCTGGCTCTCAGTGGCCCTCACCCAACAATCCTTGAAGACCTGGTTTCTGAGCCCCTTGAGATTTTTCACTCTGCCTTCTTGGAGTCCTGTTGCTCCTGTCTTTTAGGACTTTGATTTCCTGTTCTCTTGGATCCTTGATGGAACCCAGCTTACACACATGGCTCAGATTCACAGCCTAAAATAAGATGTGCCACAGCCTCAACACAGTCTGATTTGCTCACTTGATCCTGGATCCCTGACTTTGCCTCGATTAGGAGCTTCCAGAACCTATTCCAGGAACAGGAACTCTCACCTTTGCATATTGTCTCAAATCTTACAGTGTTTACAGTTCTGACAACAAAACCAAGTATTTTAATTGAATAATTAGAAATGAGTTGGGAACAATAACATCTGAAGGAATGTATTTCATTTCCTAAGTCTTTTGCAATAGATTACCACAAACTTAATCATTTAAAACAACAGACATTTATTCTCACCCCAGTTCTGGAGGCCAAAAATCTGAAACCATGGTGTCAGCAAGGCCATGCTCCCTCTGAAAATTCTAGGAGAGAATCCTCCCTTGCCTCTTCCAGGTTTTGGTGGCTCCACCTGTTCTTTGGCAGCATCACTCCAGTCTCCCCCTTCATCTTCACAAGGTCTCCTTCCCTCTGTTTCTCTGTGTCTTCTCTTTTTATACAGACACCAGTGATTAGGTTTAAAGTGCACCCTAATCCAGGATGAATTGACCACTAGATCCTGAGCTAATTACATCTGAAAGACTTTATTTCTGAATAAGATCAATTCTAAGATTCTGGATGGACATGAATTTGTGGGTGACTCCATTCAGCCCACTACAGACAGCAATATATGGTTCCATCCCACAACTGGAACAGAACTCGCAGGACATAAGGGGAAATTAAGGACATGTCTTCAAAGAGATTCAAATCTCATAAATGTTTTTCAAATAAATTCACCATCCCATTCCAATTCCAACAAACAGGGATACAGAATATTATTCTCTAAAATTGTTATATGGATCTTTGAGTTATCATATTGAGTTTCAAGATGACAGTTAGATATTGAGACTGATCACATGCATTTGTCTCCACTGTCTTCCAAATGCCCTTAAGATGACAGTTAAGCTGTAAAAACAAAAGCCAGAGAGGATATACCTGGAAGCCATCAACAAAATTTGGAAGGTAGAAGACAGATGGATTAAATCATAACTGACCTAAAAGACTCAAGATGCTGATAGCCAGGTACTTGCAGTGAAGGATGCAAAGAAAAAATGAATTCACACCACAGAGCCCCAGGAAGGTCCAGGAATCAAGAATAGGTGTGAGTGGGGCTGAAACAGAGGAACTGGTTAGAAGTCTGTACAAGAAATAGTTAAAGCCCCAGATCGCCTTTCTCACAGTACACAGTCAAACAAACACCAAGATCCCGAACCAGCAGAATATTGACATTTCAATTCCCTAAGTAGTTGAACAGGAGAGATGCTGAATTCATGACAAGAGATGGCCACAGGAATGAGTGTCATTATGAAAACAGGAGAACTGAATGAAAGTCTACTATAAAATGGTGAGTCATCCCTGTGCCTTTCTGGCTTAACTCTGAAAGCACAGGGAAAAGACCTTATGGCCTAAGCAGGAGCTGGGAGAGTTCTTCTCTTGGAGAACACCTGCCAACTGAAAATCCTCCATGTAAATACTAGGTCTGCTGCTGTGTGCACAGCAAAAGAGTTGGGCTCTTGCATGATTATCCTGTGGTGAAGCCCACCACTCAATAAGCCCTGTCCCTACCCACAGAACTTCTCAGTAGCTATTTATGACTCGCTAGTGGCTATGAGTAGACAATCAATAAAGACCCAAGATTTGAAGAAAACTTCTACCATGAAAGGCGGTATGGAAAGCAACAAATAGAAAATAAGAACTACAGAGACAATTCAGGGAGCAAAATGGAATTATCTAAAAAATAAATAAATGCATCAGAGAAATAAAGAAAGCGCACCATAAAACAAAAAGAGAAGGAATATTTTGAAAGAAAAATACAAAGAACTTGCAAAAATTAAAAACTGACACTAAGGTATTTGTCCAGGATCTCACAATGGTTGGTCTTGGGATAGAGCTGGATCTGCTAATTTCTGGTCCAGAGATCTTTATTCAAAATTTCTTTCCCAACTTTACCTACCATTATTCCCACTTTTTAAAATTTGATGTTTTAATATAACTTTACTAAATGAATGTAAGAATGATTCTAACATTTGGTATGATGTTAATAAATTTCCACATGTGGGTACAAGTGCTTCCCCCCTGAAGTTGTGACTTAACTTCAGTTCTGTTTTATCTAAGCTGGATGCTGTGAAGATGCTGTGAAGTCACCAGAGCCACTGGTGAGTGCAAACCTGGTGTGATACATTTGCCTCTGAACGGTTTACTAATTGGTATTTCTAAATCTTCAAATCATGGCTTAAATATTCAAAAGATTTTTTCCTTAGTGGTATTTCAGAAATGTCATTCTCAGAGAATTCTGCAGACTTACATATTTCATTTCTCATCAATGTATAATTTCTATGAACCCATCAATTCATAATTCCTATGAAGCCAAGAGTGATTTTCACAAGGGCTTGACATTAAAAGTACCGTAATTCTTGATAGACTCTGTGACCTTGAAGAGTTTGAAACAATGACATAGAATGTCTCTCTATAAAAAAATAATATGTATTTTTTGTAAAGAACTTTGATTCTTATTGGCAAGCATTTAGAAATATATATGTTCTCTAAGGCCAAACTCCTCTTATAAAAGTCAGCTATTTTTAACATTCTGTGTCACTATAGATATAAAAATGGCACTTACTGAATAAACAATAGTATTGAAAAACACTAGTTTTCTTTTAAAAGAAATCAGTATCCAAATTCTTAGTATGCATGTTGTGTAGAACTACAGAAAAGTTTTAAATGATGTTTCAGTGAGAGTTAAGGTAAACTAACTGCTTTAAGAAATGGTTCCAGTATATGGTTTTCAAATATTTTCTCCTGTTCCGTAGGTTGCCTTTTCATGTTGTTGATCATTTCCTTTGCTGTGCAGAAGATTTTTGGTTTGATGTAGTCCCACTTGTCTATTTTTGCTTCTGTTGCCTGTGCTTTTGGTGTCATATCCATGAAATCATTATTTAGATGAATGTCAAGAACTTTTTCCCCTATGTTTTCTTCTAGGTGTTTTACAGTTTCAGGTTTTATGGTTAAGTTTCTAATCCATTTTGTATTGTGTAAGGTAGGAGTCCAGATTCACTTTTTTGCATGTGGATATCCAGTTTCTCCAACACCACTTGTTGAAGAGAGTATCCCTTCCCCATTGCATATTCTTAGCACCCTTGTCAAAGATCAGTTGATCATACATGCATAGGTTTATGACAAGGGACAAACTACTATGACTCAACAGCAAAAAATCATAGTAATAATAACCCAATTAAAAATAAACAAAGGACTCAGACTTTTCTCCAAAGAAAGCACACAAATGGCCAATAGGTATACGAAAAGATGTTCAACCTAATTGTCAGGAAAATGTAAATTAAAACTACAATGAGATACCACTTCATTCCTATTAGGATGGTTACAAGGTTAAAAAAAGAGAGAGAGAGAGAAAAGGGTAACAAGAGTTGTCAAGGATGTGGAGAAATTGGAATCCTTGTGGGTTCCAATACCCCAACTGTTTGTGAGTATTTAAAATGGTGTAGCAGCTATAGAAAATAGTATGGAGGTTCTTCAAACAATTAAAAATAGAACTACTATATGCTCCAGCAACCCCACTTCTAGGTGTATATATCCAAGAAAATTGAAATAGTGATCTCAAAGAGGTATCTGCACTTCTGTGTTCATCACAGTACTATTCACATTAGCCCAGATACAGAGACAATTAAAACGTCCATAGGCAGATGAATGGATAAACTGTGGTATATTCATACAATGGAATATTATTCAGCCTCAAAAAAGAAGCCTCAAGATATAGAAATCCTGCCATTTGCAACAACATGGGTAAACCTGGAGGACATTACACTAAGTGAAATAAGGCAACCACAGAGGAAAAAATACTGTATGATTCCACTTCCATGAGGTATCAATAATAGTCAATCTTACAGAGCAGATAATACAATAGTCATTGCCAGGGGCTGGGTCTGGGGGGAATGGGAAGATGTTTAATTGTTATAAAGTTTCTGTTTAGCTAAATGAATAAGTTTTAGAGATCTGCTGTACACCACAGTGCCTACAGATAACAGTACAGTACTGTGCACTGCAAAATTTAAGAGGCTAAATCGCATGTTACGAATTATTACATAAATAAATAAATAAATAAATATATATATATATATATATATATTTTTTTTTTAAATGAGACACAAGGAAACTCTGGAAGGTGTTGGTTATGTCTACTACCATGGTTATGATGATGGTGTCTCAGGTATTTGTATATGTCAAAACTCATCAAATAGTACACATTAAATACGTACAGGTATTTTTATATCAATTACATGTCCATAAAGCTGCTTATATCTATCTTTATAAATCCATGGTTCAAGCACCACTGAAGTTATATTTTCTTATTTATGTTTGTTTCTGTTTTTTTGTATTTTTGCTCAGATAAATCCTTCCAGGTCAGGAGGGGAATACAGGGAGTTTTCTGCTCTGCAGTCATTTGAAAACCTAGATTGGAGGGTTTCTGCCTTTGTCCACACTCCAGCTCTGCCCATTTTCAGTTAGAGACACTTTTGCTCCCTGCAGTGGAGGCTTCACTGTGAGATATTTGCCTCTGCCTTGACACCTAATATTAATTCTAGACTAGATATTTTAATCAAATTTTTGAGCCATAAATTACATAAAATAAAATTCAACAGCTTTAAGTGTACAATTCAATAAGTCTATTTTGGGGCTTCCCTGGTGGCACAGTGGTTGAGAGTCCGCCTGCCGATGCAGGGGTCACGGGTTCGTGCACCGGTCCGGGAAGATCCCACATGCCGCGGAGCGGCTGGGCCCGTGAGCCATGGCCGCTGAGCCTGCGCGTC
>NW_006772850.1:795756-818751 GCF_000442215.2 Lipotes vexillifer | reverse complement strand
AAAAAAAAAAAAAAAAAAAAAAAAAGTTTATTTGTATTTATGTAGCTACCATCACAAGATATAGAACATCTACATCACCCAAACATTTTTCCTTGAGCTTCTTACAATCAATATCTTCTTCACCACCCCCTCTACCCTCCAGCAAACATTATTCTGCTTTCTGTCACCATAGTTTTGCCCTTTCTAGAGCTTTGTAAAAATGGAATTATACATCGTGTAATTTGTGTGTGTGTGGTTTCTTTCATGTCATGTAATGCTTTTGAAATTCACTCATGTTGTTGTGTGTACATGTAGTTTATTCCTTTTTCATACTGAGTAGTGTTCAATTGTATGAATGTACAACAATTTGTAAATCCATCCACTAGTGGACCGACATTTGGGTTATTTCCAGTTTGGGGCCATTATTAATAAATCTGCTACCAACATTCATGTAAAGTCTTTGGTTGGACATATGTTTTCATTTCTCTTTGAGTAGCTAGGAGGGATCACTGAGCTGCATGATGAGTGTATGTTTAGATTTATTAAAAAACTGTCCATTTGTTCTTAAAGTGGTTATATACCATTTTGTTTTATCACCAACAATTTTGTGTCACATGTGAGCACATATGTGTGGACCTATTTCTAGACACTTGGGCCAAGTGGGTAAAACTCTGTGTCTTCCTCAGTTGGATAACAACTCATTGTTGGCTCCAAATGATGGTGGCCTTCCCTCACAAAGGACCACTTCCACAAGCTGCAGCATTTCATGCAATCCCAGAAGAGGACCTGCTGTTACCCAGGTCCCATCTTCATTTTATTACACTGCTGAAACTTGTTTTCTGAAAAGCTTCCAGAAAATAACCTGACCACATTGCAAAGTTCACAGTGATGGGTTTTAAGATAAACAGGATGGCTGGCTATTTTCTAAGCACTGAGAGCTCACCCTGGGGAGCGTCCTGGTCTCCAGGCCTGGCAACCTGATTTGCTGACTGCCAAGGACCAAGGGCCCAACACAAGCCCAGCCCCTGCCCAAGGGGCCTTCCGTGTTCTCAGCACACCTATCTTCCCTCCTTCTTTCTCTCCCTCTAGATCACAAAGCCGTTGTCCCCTAGCTGTGCTGCGTTTGTTGCCTCCGGGTCTAGGAAAGGACCATCCCTTCCCGGTGATGTCTTCCGGGTGCAGATTCTTCCCAGGGCAGTTGTGTGGTTGGGAGTTTGGACAGTACCTGCGGCCCTGGCCATGGGTGAGAGCTCAGAAGAAGGAGGTCTCTCTATGCCTCGCCGTACCAGCTCCACTCTTAACTGTTCTAATTGTGCTTCACAAAAATTTTATTTTAAAAAGAAAGGAGCTGCACAATTTAAAACAAAACAATAAGGCCACTCATTTTGCGTTGTTTGTGTTTTTGACAAAGGCTCCCAGCGCCGTCCGTGGCGGGCGCCTCCTGACCTTTCTAACTTTCTCCTCTCACCTGGCTCCACAGAAACGCTCTGTCCCCTCAAACTCTGCCCCAAGCAGCCTCTCCTGCTTTCACCAACTAATACTCTCTGCTTTGCCTGGACGTACGGCTGCTGATTGTGACACCTGCCCTTCCTTCCTCTGCTCGGTGCCCGCCTCCCAGGAAAGCAAGCGGCCGCAGGGCCCCATCTCTCAGGAGTCTCCTCCTCCCCGGTCCCGGCGACTTCACACCAGAGCCTGACGCCTCTCCTTCCAGGCGCCCAGGGCTGCGAGCAGAGGCCCGGCTGCCCCGCATCTGACGGCCCCTCGCCGCTCCTGTGCCCACAGCAGCCCGCAGAGTGGCCCGCTAGCCGGGAGCCAGCAGTCACCCCAGCTTCACGAACTCCGGTTTTGCATAACTTTAGACAGAGGTTTGCGTTTTCAGGAAGGCATCTTCCGATGAGATTTGCTCCTACGAAGGAGCAGGTTTGTATTTAAATTCGGCTGCTGTCAAAGGGATGATTTTGCTGAATTACGTTTATCCGAGCAGGTGCCGGTCCCTCCCCAGGGATGAGGCGTTTGGAGGCAGTCAGTCGACCTGATCTGGCACGCAGTCTCCCTCTTGCGAGGACAGGGACCTGCGGATGAATGGGAGGAGGAAGGAAAGAGAAAAGCACCGAATCTGGGCATCTCTCGATGAAGGCCGATCACATCTGGGTGCGGGCAGTTGTGGAACTTACTGAGATGCCTGACGCCGCCGTCCTGCTGGCCCTCCTCAAGCCAGGCATTTCCCACGTGGCGCTGGCATTTCTGAAGGGGTTTCCAGGCCCTCCCACTGCACGTGCGGCGGCTGTGCTGTCGTGATCACGCACACACCGTCCCACACTCCTGCCGCCAACTGCGCACGGCGATGCGAGGCTGTCCTTTCGCGCATGCGGAGCTTGCTCGCGCCCGTTTCTAGGCACGTCTGGTTTAGCTGTGAGCGCTCTCTGGCCCGGGTACCTTTGGGAGGTGACGCGTGACAGGTGGGCTGGAGCAGATGTGTTCCCGCAGCTGATGGACACCTGCCGGCTCCGCGCTTCGGCCTCACCTGCCCCTCAGGTTCTCCGCAGGTACTCGGCCTGCGGCCACCTGCACCCCAGGACCTCGGGAGCCCTGGGCCGTGTCCAAGGGCAGGACGCGCACCCGTGGCCACACGGCAGGAAGGGGCCCCGTTCTCCTCACCTGGGCCCACTGCCCTCCCTGAGATCAGCACCTCCGCTGCTGCCTCTGCTTGTGGTTGATACCACTCGACAACCCCCCCCGCACCGGGGGAAAGCCAGGGGTCTCGCCCAGGCCACTGCTCTCGTTCCCAAGACCCAGGGCTCAGGGGACGGAGAGCTCTGGGCCCGCACACAGGGAGGGAGACAATATTCTCCCCACCACTCTTCACTGTGATAGCTAAACTGATTTTAATTTCCCCAAAGAGTCACAGGTCTCTCATGGGAGAGAGTTCATTCCAGAGCCGGCGCAAAGCATCACATCAGCTGGGCTCTCACTTCCAGGGTTGAACGGGAAACAGACCCATCACTGTGTCAGCGCTCCTTGCCAGTGTTCCCATCCTCAGCACCCGAGGGCTGCCCAGATTCCCCCACAGTACCTGCCTTCCTCCTCAAAACCAGAAAAAGCATATAAACATGTAAAATAGATCTATATAAATTTCATTTATTTACCCAACAGCTGCTAAACTCTCAACTTCCCTCATCTCTTTTGTCAAAAAAAAAAAAAGAAAGACAAAAGAAAAGCCAAACTAAACTAAACTAAACTAAACTAAACTAAAATCAAATCAAATCTACCTGGCCTTAAGCACTCATGTCTTTCTGATCTCAAAGGCAGAGTCTAAGATAATTAGTAATCTTGACTCATTGAGCACAGCTATCTTATCCATAATTTCTCAATGAATTAAAGTATCTCACACCGTTCTTTTGAGGCATACCCACTAATTATGACAGTGTTATCTTAGTTGTAGAGAAAGCCTTCCTTCCTAAGAGCTATATGAATATTATGTGTTTGAACAAGTCCTTCCATCACTGGAGGGCAGGAAATGGCTTTGCTCTGACAGGTTACTCTGTATTTCACAGAACAATGAAGAATCTAAATGGCTTCCTTGATATTGACAACTCTGCCATAGAGAATTGTAACTTGTTTATGATTTTGTAGAGCCCTTAAAGACTCCCAAGGTTATATCATTGCCCAAGTTTTATTGACATGTGTTTGTTCCTGCTTTTCTAGTATCCTTCCACTCCTCAAAGCTGCGTGTTTTATTTCTTTTTAATTGTACAAGCTCCCAGCTGCCACAAGGACATTTTGATAAAATATTACTCCTTGAAATATTATTTACATTTATGCTCAATCTAAGGATAGTAATAATAACTTACTTTTGTTGAAATTACATTCCTACCTGGCCAGGAATTTTTCTAAGTGCTTTATACATATATATATATATATATATATATATATATATATATCAACTCAATGAATCATTAGCATGTCCCTATAGGTGTTATAATTATCCCCATTTTACAGAGGGAAAACTAAGGCACGGAGAGGTCAATTAACATCCTAAGGTCCCAGTAAGTGGCAGAGGGAGAAGTTGAGCCCAGGCAGTCCAGCTTGTGCCCACCCACTCAGCTGAACAATCTTCATTCCCACGAATGGACAATCATAGTTCCCTTTCACAACTTGCCAGATTATTTTGAGGGTATTGTTTTTTAAGGGGCCAAAGTACACTTTGGAAGACTTAAAAGCCAATATACATATGCAGTATAGTACTCTGATATTTTGTACAATTGAGGGCTTTTACATTTTTTCTTCTCTAATGTTTGGATGGTAAATGATAAGTTAAATAATTTTGAAAAAATACTGAATATAATGTAACAAAGGTTTGGAAAAAATGTTTCAGACTATATGATCGTAATCTCTCATATTATGAAAATGTGAAATATCCCCTAGACCCGAATTCACCCCAAAGACCAAATAGTGTAGGAAATTACACTGAAGCTCCCAGTTACGCACCCCGACTCCCCAGGCTTCCTATCTTGCACAGCTCACGCTAATGGGTTGTAACTCTGACCACGGAGGGATAGTTCATTCCTAGGGTCTATTTTTCCCAGCTGCTCTGTGATCCTCTTGAGAGCAGGAAATTGAATCCTTTACTTCTTTGTATCAGTGCTGCGTCTCCAGAATTAATAAAACTTTGTGGATTTGAACTGACTCAGTCTCCTCTCCTTGGCGCTTCCCAAGCTAGGAGCACAGAGCTTTCCGACGTCTATTAGCATAATGAGGTTGGCAGATTCAGGCACAAATTGTATTTTCATTTCAAGCCGAGACTTGCAGGGATGTCTTCATTTCTACTGCTCCAGGCACTTTGCTGGTACAAGTTGTTTTTCAGATTCCCTCAGATTTATTCAGGTCAAAAAGCCACTCAGAAGCAAAGCCAGACATGGACCTCATAACTGATGGAGGCTGGTCTTGCTCTGAGCATTTGGCTTTTTTTCTAGATTCTTCTTTTCTTAATAGAACCACAGTCCTCTTGCTGTTTCTAACCACGGACACACTTTTCCCAGGTGGTGCCAAATGCTGATCTCACTGAGGCCAGGAGCTTCTCCTGTGAGGTTGAACTGATAGAGATGCCCCAGCCTGGACCACGGCTTAGAGGATGCCTTCCCACGTGCATCAATACATGGTTGGTTATTTTGCAATCACCTATGTGTTCCCTTACGATGCACTGGGATCTAGGCATCCTCTCTGTTCTTCCCCGTGGTCCCTTCTCTCCGAAACACAGCTCTGCTCCTAGCAGGCTCGGCCACCCTGAAGCCTGTCCCCTCCCCCAAGTCGTTAGAAAGTGCATTGACACCATCCATCATGACAACCCCAGTGACTTCTCACTCCTCACCTTCGTACTCTAGGAACTGGCTGTTCAATCAGACTCTTCTTCCCCCTCACAGGCAGCTGCTCCTGCCTAGCTCTCTATGAACTGCATCTTCCTTAGTCTCTTGTAAGCGACTTAGCAAAAGGCCTTCATATCTAGGAAATGTTGCACGTCTAAATAAATCATGTCTCCTGAGCATCCTTTACCCACGACTATGTCAACCTCAAAAGTTCTACGATATATTAATTTTGTAAAAATTGGCATTCTCTACTTTTCCTGTTTTTATTAAATCTCTATTGGCTAAGGATTTACTTTGTTTTCTTTGTTCCTTTTCTCTTGTTTCTCCTGACATTAGAGGCCAATTCTAACCACATCCACTGGACTCATGCTCACTTCAGATTCCTCTTCTCTTTTCTTTTAAGGATGTCATTCCTCATTGAATTTGCATTCTCATACAAAACCAGTCAGTGACATCTTTGGATGCCTTTTGTCAGTGTCTGTAGAGTAATTACCAGGACATCCATGTTGGTCTTGAGAGTTTATTCATAAAAGAATGTCTGTACTCTAGTTGGACATCTGGTCACCCCAGCATAAGATCTGACATTTCACACCTCTGCCCTTAAGCCTGATTACATCTGCAGTGATGAGGCTCCATCCTGGGGTGAAATTAAAGCTCCATTCAATTTCTTATCCAAAGACATGAAGTTCACATTTCACTCTAGAAACTTAAGTACTGGGAGCTATTCAATTAGGAAATATCTATCAAGAAATGTTCAGATTACCTCTCTCATGGCCTATGTGTCATGCAGACGTGTCCAACAAGCAGTGAGTCCCTTGTGGAGCTGCTCTGAGGACAGATGTGGGATGCAGATCAAGGAAAACCATCGGACCATGACAGGGTTATTGTAATGGATTCTACATTGTGCTATCACAGCTGGAGAAGACCTAGGAAAGGAAAGGACATATATGCATACTGGATTGCCCTAGAAAGAGCCAGGGCCCATGACTGAAGCTTCAAGAGGAGGAGGCTAAGGTTGATGTTCTAATCAGAATGGATTTTTATTGTCCCATAAGGGGCGGCTGCCTACACCCTGATGGCACACAGGTCCCACGAGTCCTGAATGGCAGAGGCAAATCCTCTGTCAGGCACCCTTCTCCCCTCCTCACAGGTCAGACTTCTGGTGCATCAGCATTATGAGGGTCCATAGTGCTGGTCTCAGCTTAGGGATGACCAGTTGAGCAAATCAAGAAAAGACAGAAGGAAGCTGTTCTGCCTGAGAGGTTTCTGGGAGGGGCACCCAGAGAGGACCAGGCCTAACTTAGACTGCATCTCATGACTCCAAAAGATAAGGAGAGACTTCCAAAGTGGGTGATGCAACCTCATTTATTATCCCATATCTGATGACCATAAGATAGCTCTTAGACTGAAATGACCTACCGCAAATTCATTTGTTCACTTAAACACAGAATGAAAGTGTCAAGAGGCAGAGCAAAGAGAAGAGGAAAGAGAGAGAAGGCAAGGATGCTGGGGGTGGGGGTGAGTAGCATGGGAAAGACCATGAACTGCGAGGTTTAAGGAATAGACAATCCTTAAATGCCGGGTGGGGAGCACTGTAGAGCCAAACGTGCTTGGTGTCTAGGCACCATGGGTTCTGGGAATTCTTTGGATGCCTCCATTTTATCCCCACCAGTTCCCACCTGTTTTTATCTCAGAATCCCTGACCATCCCTCCCACTAGCTACCAGGATCAGCAACCATCTTGCCTTACTGTCCTTCCCTTCCATCTCGTCAAAGCCCCAGAAGTGGATAATTTAACATCAAACACTCTTAAATTCCATAAAAGACAGTCTGCAAGTTAGAAAGAAAAGAAAGAAAGAAAAAAAGAAAGAGAAAATCTATTGATATAAACACATTAGAATTACTGTTTATATAACAAGACAATGCCAACATCTGTTTTGGCATATCTCTAGAACTGGCAGACTAATTTGCTTAGCAGTTTTCTATCAGGGGTTGGTGATATTTCAAATGTTAAATGAAAACAATGAGACTGTGTTTTCCATAGCTTGACTCAATCACTAAAATGGAAAAAGGTAAGATATTTAAATTCTAATGTATGGGCTTGGTTGTTTTGATTTATTGAATTGATCGTGCCAAGTACACAGTATCTTATAATTTCTGAACTGAGATTTTTAATTATATAAACCATTAGGTTTTATAACATTTATGATAAAGTCTTAAAGACCAACTACTTCACTTAAAGGCAAAAGTAACAATAATCTCTTAAAAATGTCTCATAATGTCAACCTAGACCTGCATATACTATTTTACCTTGAGTTAAATATGGAAACGTTTCCCACTCTTTATGTGTTTTTTTGTGTAAAACAGCTCTAAATCTCTCAACTTATTTTTTAGCACTTTGATAGATCGATTTAATACTTTTAACTCTTTAGAAGAAAAATTATACAGAAAGCCCGAATCTTTCTTTGGAAACACAGGTACAATCTCCAGTGCTCAGGAGAACATTTCCATGTGTTGTCTTATATCTGGAGAAGATTTTGGACCATCACCGTAAATTAGAAAAAACAGAACAATTTATTAGTTTCTTGAAAGGAGTTCAGAAGTAGATACTACATTTTTTCAGGAAGATAAACAGAACTAAAAATCTGTATGCGGTTAATGAGATAAAATAATGATCCGGGGTTTGGTTTCAATCCTTCGTGTTTGTTTCCCACTTGTCTCCCTCAGGATCAGGCACAAAGATGCCCACTTCAGTTGGGATCCTGACAGCCACCTTTTCCAGTCCTCTTCCCCATCCAGGTCACCTGTTTCTGAGACCCCACCACCTCCTTAAGCCCAGCACTCTATTTTACGGAAATCTCCTGAAACCCCTTACCCTCTCTAAACTGCTCCCTCAGCCATCACACTTTTACAGAAACCCCAAGGTTTGCTGGAGGCTGCTTCCGCACCTGACTTCTTCCCCCACCTTGGAGGAAGGAGGGAAAGTTTCTTCCTCCTGGCTGCCAGCGAACAGTGTCAGCATATTGCATCATCATCTTTCCCACTTCTCTCTTGAGAATCCCATATCACGTGATGATACCCTCTGTATTCTCCAGCGGTGCCATGGCTTACTCCTCAATTCACTACTCCTCTCTTGTTTGGGGATGCCACCCAGGTTCAGCATTCTTGCCTCCACCTCATCCCTTGCCAGCACCAGAGTTACTAGGGCCTCCACATTCATGCCTCATTAATGACATGATATCAGCTCCAGTGAGAACTTCCTCCTGATGTCTACTGTCTTCAAATGGCATGGCCACACCGCAGATGATGCCATTACCCAGGATGGCTCCACCTTGAAAGAAACATATCTGAAATTCTCTGCCACAATAACAACCCCCTTTCTGTGCCCTTGCCCCGTGTACCAAAACCCACTCTTAACCTGCTGAAATTGATTCCTTACATTCTCTAAGCCTTCATCCTCTCTGGGCTGTATTTCTTCCATTAACCACCTGCCTCTCGCCTCACCTTTTCAACTTCATTCTCATGAAGGCTCTATAATCCACCTCCCTGTAGAATCTCCCTCCCTGCCTTGCATTTTCCCCACTGAGGTACCCATTCCTGGGGTGCTGAGTCATGCTGGAGAGAAGTGAAGAGCTGCTGTCAGAGCTATTCCAGACTCAGGTTCTCCCATCATCTGCACCTTCAGGGCAGCTGTGGGGTTCTCTCACTCATCCCTGGTTAGTGCATTTTTTAATTCCTCCTGATGTTATACTTTTCTCCAAGGATTTATACCTCCACTAACACCTTTTCACTGTAGATGTTCTTCCTGAGCACCTCATTGAAAATAAAATGTCATTAGCTATGAACTGCTTTAGTGTTGATAGGCTTTTCATCAAATTCTGACTTTATTTTCCTTTTTCCTTATCTTTTCTAAGTTAGAGGAAGGACTCTTGTTTCCAGGGCTTACCCCATCACAACCAGGAAAACTTGTGAATACCATGCAGCATAAATACAAAAACAGCCACACTTAGGCACATCCTAATTAAACTGCTAAAAGGCAAAGACAAAGCGTTCCATGTGGTTTCACAATCATGAAAGTTTCAAGGTGAAAAATAGTGCAAAAAGTTTTGCTCACTTCTTTGCAATTTCGTCTTCTGCAGAATTGTGTGAGGTGAAGTCCTGCGTTTTGTTTGTTTTTGGTTTGGTTTGGTTTGGTTTTGGTTGTCCTTAACTCCAAACGTGTTTCTCTAAGGCCTATGAAACTGACAAAAGCTTTGAGCTGCTGCTTTTTGCCCAGTCTCTAGATCCCTTACAGCTTCTGAATCAGTAATTTCCATAAAGAAAAGAAAAAGCACAAAGAATGGACTTTCTTCAATGTTTCCTTCAGTTACCTAATATGTTTGTTTGTAAGTGATCTGGATCTTAGAAAATTTGGTCAAAAACTATTTATGGAAATAAAATTTCTTTCAAATATATGTTGGCTATCAAAACAATTTGATAGAAAGGTTAAATTACATATTCATTGGCTTTCATACACGTTGGAAACCATATTGTGGTTTTGTCGCCTTTTCCTGAACTTAAAGTGGTAACATTTTTATGTAAGTTTTCACCTTTACTTTTCAAATCAATTGTTAATTATTCCTGTTCTATATTGTGTCAGAGCAAATGTAAGGGTATATACACCTATATAGGAAAAAGATGCAATAAAAGGAATATCTAGCAATTGCCAGATTTAACTAATAAATCAAATTAGGTTTCGAAATTTTATAAGATTTCTTAGAAAGAAAAAAATTGTATTTCTATGTATATATGTGTGGGTATGTGTGTGTGCATAGTGTGGGTGAATATATAGACAGTGGCTAAAAATCATGGGCTCCAATAACCAACAGTTGTGCTTCTATCCCATTTCAACACTGCCTGAGTGGTGCTAATGAGCAAGTTTCCATTTTGCTCCTTTTTATAATTTCTCTCTCTTTATTTGTATTCTCTATGTGGTGAGATACCCTTCTCATACTTTCCTTTAATTGTTTAGATGGCTTTTTTTTTCTTTTTTTAATTTTTTAAACATATTTGCAACAGCTGCTTTAAAGTCTTTGTCTGGTAAATCCAATGTCTGGGCTTGCTCAAGACAATTTCTGTCAATTATTTTTTTCACATATATGAGCATTAAAGTTATGCTTTCATGTTTCCTTGAATGTATCAGAATTATTTTTGTTGAAAACTAGACATTTTTAATTATATAATGTGGCAACTCTGGAAATCAGATACACACTCCCCCAAGGATTATTGTAGTCACTGTTTGTTGTTGTGATGCTGTAGTCACTGCTTATTGTTGATGTACGGGGATAATAACAACCCTTACTTCATAAGATTATAAGTATTTGAAAAATATAAAAGCATGCAGAGTATTCCAGGAACATATAAGTATTCACTCAATATAAGCTGTTACAATTATGAACAGAATCAAATGTGGAGGGACATACATAACAGTGTTAACAGTAATTGTCCTTGGGTAGATAGAATTATGGATATATATTTTTAGCTCTGTATATTTTGGGTATTTTATGATGATGCATTTGTAACAAAAAAGGGGAAATATAAAAATATAACAGAGATAAAATCTGTCATTTTTCAAAAGTTTGTATTTTTCTTTCTAACTTATTAAATAAAATATTTAAAGCCAATGATGACTCCTCTGCCTATATAGTAAAATTTTTATGTTTGATTGGAAAGTACAAGAAATAAAAGACACAGATCACCTTCAGTAATTTAAAATTCTTCAACAATCACATTTCCTTCTCTTGTACTTATTAAATGACATTCAGGTAGGGATCAGGGATGTGTGCCTGGTTTCCCATGAGCAGCAGAGCTGTACATCATTTTGTGTTGGTATCCTGCGGAGGGAGCCAGCTTCAGGTGTGGTTGTGTATGCACCTTGGAAGAAGTGACCCACTTCCCTGGACCCTAGTCTCACTAGAGACCCCCCCCCACTCTCTAGTCACAGTTTGTGACATTGACTGGACCATGTAGCCTATGGGTATCTTGGTTTTAATCAGCATTATTAGGTGCTAAAGCATGAGTGGTATCCTCTATCCTCCAATTTTTTGGTTCCATGGACTTTTCTTCTTTGGATCATGGAAGCTTTGTACCATTTGGAGGAGAGAGATTGGCTGGGGAAGGTCCCCAGATTAACTGAGGTTGAAGATTAGGTAACTGATTCAAAAATATAAAAGTGAGCTATTTCCTGTACATCTGAGTTTGCGGACTCAGTTGTGAGTGTTGTGGAGTCTTACATTATCATAACTCTCATTGTACATTTAATTTCATGAAAAATTATTAAAGATGTATGTAATTTTTGAAGATTATTTTCTGTTGCAGTTATAATTATTAGTACTAAGACAAAGAATAAACAATGACTGGGAGGATTTATTTCTGGCCCTACTGTTGCTTTGACCAAATTGCCACATAGAGCAACTTGCAGCTAACCAATCTGATTTAAATTAAAACGTATTTAACTAGATGATGTGCCACCTGTTTCTTCTTATGCACCCATTTACCAGGTTGTTCCCACCTTCACCCTGCCATCTTGAGGTATCTACTCTCCACTCATCTCTTTGTAAAGTCTTAGATGAAGAGTCACCACATCAGGGCTGTCTTTTCCTGCTCGTGCAATGCTTGTATGCCTGAATTATCATAAAGGGAAAGAAAACATGTCTGCTTATAAATAACTTTGTGACACAGTCAGAATCATTTGTCCCATCACAAATTACTGATGAATATGATCAAGCCCACACCCACTAAGATTTTTTAAATCATATTACAGCAAAGTTTTCTCGCTGTTCTCTAACAAGACTTATCTTCATAATACCAGCAGCAGTTTTTCAAAATATAAATTAGGATTTATCAATAGCAGCTCTACTGATATTTGGGGCTAGATAATTCTATATTGTTGGCTGGGCACTCTCCTGTGAACTGGAAGATGTTTTGCCTAGTAGATCCCAGTAACAACCCACCCTCCAGTTGTGACAACCAAATATGCGTGGAGACATTGCAAAACGTACCCTGGGAGAAAAAATCACCCCTAGCTAAAAACCGTAATAGAGGTGAGCACTTACTGTTCCTGTACATTGTATTTAGAACAATTTTACAGAGGATTATCTTTGAATTTTATTTCCTCTGTGATTCTTTCAGTAACTGCAATCTTAAGAGCTTTGAATTCCCAAAACGATGTTTATTGTGTTATTCTCACTGTGATTTGCAAAGGTGAGGTGAGAATTTCAAATCTTTCCACAAGGAAATTTATGCAAAACAGATTGAGAGAAAAGCAATTTCAGATTTTATTTTCATATCTACTATGAAAAAATCAATCAAGTATATCCTCCCTAAACGAAACAGGTTCAGATATTATTTTAAGAACAATTTCTGCTTGTAGTAAACATTTATGGAGATGCAGTGGGTGCAAGCAATCATTTCTGCTATTCTTCACACACTCTGGGCTCAAGCAAACACTTTTTTTTTCTTTTCGGTACGCGGGCCTCTCACTGCTGTGGCCTCTCCCATTGTGGAGCACGGGCTCCGGACGCACAGGCTCAGCGGCCATGGCTCACGAGCCCAGCTGCTCCGTGGCATGCGGGATCTTCCCGGACCGAGGCACAAACCCGTGTACCCTGCGTCGGCAGGGGGACTCTCAACCACTGTGCCACCAGGGAAGCCCAAGGAAACACTTTAAGTGGAAAATTACACTATATATTTCAAATACGTCCAGACAGAAATTTTAAGTTACATTTCACATTTTATTTTATTTAGAACAAATAAAGCAGATTCTAAGTAGAGGATTTAGATACACAAGCATCATGTGAAACTATCCAGGTTCCAGAATATAGACCTCTATAACTGCAAAGGAAGTTTCAGAAAAACAAGAAGCAAGAAAGCAAATTTCTTCAACCCACTCACCTTCTGAGAAATAGATGTAAACAATTATTGGAATTCTTCAAAAGTTCAACGTTTCATTACTTGGTGTTCTGGGTGTTTTTTGGGGGCTTTATATTGAGACTTATTTTGTCTTTTTGATCAACTGAAGATTTCCACAGAAGGTTTGTTTCAATGGATGTATTTACTACCTTCATTGTGGTGATGATTTCACAGTGTGTACATATGTCCAAACTCATCAAACTGTATACATTAAATATGTACAGTTTTTTGGTATATACATTATACCTCAATTAAAGCTGTTAAAAAACAAAGAGAGGGCTTCCCTAGTGGCGCAGTGGTTGAGAGTCTGCCTGCCAATGCAGGGGACGCGGCTTTGTGCCCTGGTCCTGGAGGATCCCGCGTGCCGCGGAGCGGCTGGGCCCGTGAGCCATGGCCGCTGAGCGTGCGCGTCCAGAGCCTGTGCTCCACAACGGGAGAGGCCACACAAAAAAAAAAAAAAAAAAAAAAAAAAAAAAAAAGAGAGAAAAACCTTTTTTATGCAAGAAGGAACAAAATACGTTGTGCTGGGCAGAGGGTCAGTATAACAGGACTTAATAAATCAATCATCAACATGACCAGGTACCAACCCCTTGTAAATTAAAAACCTGGTTGACTTTCCTTACCTCACATCTCCTCTGGAAATATTTGTGAAAGTTGTTTGCGACATCACAGAATCATCACAAAGCTTCTTGGTCCCATCCAGGCCTCACCCAAGAGTCCTTAGGATCTGTTCACACAGGAGTGTGTTATAGGATTTACCCACGAGGTCCTCTGCAGCTTCACTCTGATGAATGTGCTTCTTAAAGGTTTACAAGGATCTTTAAGTAGCAAGCACATCTGGGGAGACAGAGGCCACTGAGGCTACACAAAGAAAAATGCCGCTAAATTGTTTCCTAAATTGTAGGATTTATTTCAATGCTCGCTTACAATGGAATGAGACAAACCATTTACATAAAGCTTAAGTACAAAAAATATAATACAATTTTTACTGTACATAATCAGGATTTTCTTATTTTGTCCCCAAAATGTTGGCAGATAGAGATGAAGAGGGGGCTGGCATGGAAGGAAGCTTGGGGGACTGTTGGCAATACTTCAGATCATCCTTCATGAATTTATTATTCATAAAAGATGCAGAGGTTTGGGTTATAGAACCTGGCAACTCGCCAAGAGCAGGGAGTGAGCGGGACACTTTCACTTCAGGGGTACCAGCTCAAAAATATGCCTGTTTTCCTCTGAGTTGAGGCTGGGAGCCCGTGAGAGTTGGTTTCTGCTGACTGGTTGGGAGACACCTGCCCGCCCCTTCCCTGAACTATGACATTGATCCAGGGCAGCAGGCGATGGGCTTCCCGCCTGCACTGCTACAGCTGGTGTCTTAAACTGATTTTGAAAACAAGGTATCTGTCTGGTGTCATTAGACAACTTTCTTAGATATAGACCTGGACAGCTCTCAAGCGAGCATTTAAGACCAGTAAGTTGATGAACAGAAAAGATGAAAGTGAAGACCACTGGAAATCTGTATTACACATTTCTAACCACTAAGTTTCCAATGACTGTAATAATTAAGATCGTAAGAACTGAGAAACTGAACGGTGCATCCAGTGACCCAGTGAGGAAATACCCGGCAAAACAGGAACATTCCAACAGGACAACCAAAATTCCATTTTCTCCTTCAGCTGAAGGGAAAGGCAATGCTATTTCATTCTACAAAAGCTCCACTGTAATTAATATAGGCTGCTTTTTTTTTAAATGTAATTTTTGAGAATAGGGAAGTCAGTAACTTCCTGCACTTTTCACCAAGGCCTGAAGTTGGCTTTAGAAAATGTCCAATGACAAAGTAAAACAATTCCAAACAGGTTTATTGTGTATCACAAAACAGGCAACCGTATTTAACACAGAACGAGGCATTTAACAATTCATGTCTTCAGAAGTCACATCAAATGGTAAAACATGCAGTTATCATCACTTATTTTATAAGAATTCTGCATTGGACCAAATTTATGCATCTTCTCTGAGGATGATGTAGAATTTCAGTAGTGAATCTAGATGCTCCAACTGAAGGGTTATACTGCATTTTTCTTCAAAGTGCAGAAGTTCAAGTCTAATGTTGGTCAACAATCGTGGTATAGGGGAAAAGCAATCAACTTAGCAAAAAATCAAAACATGAACTTTTTTAGCCAAAGCTAAGGATGACACCTTTTGGAAACTTGTGAAGCAATTTGAAGTCGACTTCAAAGAAATAAAACGTCAGGCAATGTTCTAGGTGGTTCTCATTTGTCCAATCATCGTATCTGTAGCAGCTTTCACCAGCCTGTCTCTGACTTTCCTCTATCTATGGATTTGCCTGAAGAGGAATACTAATAAAACTTCTAATTTCTATATGTGTCACATTGACATCCCTACTACAGAACAGACACTACAGTGGTGTGAGGGGTTTGTTTGTGTTTGTTTGTTTTGGAAGATATAAAAGTTAGAGGGATGTCAGATTCTGGAATACTGAGTCTGGGTAACCCTAAATTCTGAACATGACTTTTCTGGCACCACATCCCTCGCGGGGATGGGTTGTGTTCATTGTTTTCTGTTCCTGAGTTCAAAGAGAGTTATAAGAACAAATTTACTTAAAGTATATCCAATCAGTCCTTTGTTTCTAACTGGAACCAGTAATATCCAAGTGAAATGATTAATCATCCTCTTAAATTAGGCACTGCCAACTTTTTATAAGAAATTAAACTATTTAGGGAATTCCCTGGAGGTCCAGTGGTTAGGACTCTGCCCTTTCACTGCCGAGGGCCTGGGTTCAATCCCTGGTCCGGGAAATAAGATCCTGAAAACTGAGCCAACAAGATGCACAGCTCGGCCAAAAGAAAAGTAATATATACCTACATGGTATATATTATTTATACTTAAGAGAGGGAAGCTACTAGGTAAAAGGATAGTTTGGATTTTTCAGAATCCAGATGTCCCTCCGAGCTTGTGAGTCTTTAACATTGAGCCATTAAAATTTTTCATGTAAGTGAGGATCAAATTGCCTCTGATTGCTGATTAAATTGGGAGAAGTGGCATACAGCAACGGTCCCCAACCTTTTTGGCACCAGGGACCCGTTTCGTGGAAGACAATTTTTCCATGGACCAGGGGTGGGGTAGGGGGTATGGTTCAGGCGGTAATGTGAGTGATAGGGGGCCATGGGGGTCATGGAGAGCAATAGGGAGCAATGGGGAGCGGCAGATGAAGCTTCACTCGCTGGCCCACTGCTCACCTCCTGCTGTGCGGCCCGGTTCCTAACAGGCCGCAGGCTGGAACCGGTCCTCGGCCCGGGGGTTGGGGACCCCTGGCATACAGCCTCTTACCTGACTTACATTTCAGTTTAAGAGATACTATCGACTGATTTTCTACCACCACGACTGTGCAGTAAATTTGACACTACTTTTCTCCTTTCTGGTCTGAGAGTGCTCCTGACTGGCTGGCTTCATCTTGTCTGCGCAGTAAAATAGGCTTATCTGAATTAGATCTGATATCAACTTTTTTCATGGGTAATAAGCTTGATTTTTTTTCAATGGCAGAGCTAATATGATCTTTAGAAAAGGCTGTATATGAGGTGATTTTTGCTAGGAACTGTACAATTGGTGTCAGGCCCTGAATGAGGTTTAATGGGGCTCTAAGTCACTTTGCTATGGGAACTATTTTCAAGAAGAGAACAGGTCTCTATTCCTGTTGATTCTGATATCAAATTTTTGATAATAAACTATATTAAAGTTGAATCAAACCTTGTTGCATCTGCTAAAAAAAATGTAAAATTCACCTTTAATGTAAGTCCATTTTAAAAAGAGCATGGAGGGAATTCCCTGGTAGTCCAGTGATTAGGACTCTGCACTTTCACTGCCGAGGGTCTGGGTTCAATTCCTGGTCAGGGAACTAATAAAAAAAATTTTAAAGAGCATGGAATACAGTCATTTAAAAAATCACTGCTGACACTTCAGGATTGCGGAGAGGCAATCAGGCAGGGATAATATATCTCATTCATTGTTTTTCAATATCCAAAAGAGAAAAGAAGCAAAGATTAGAGCAATATATTTTCTTTGGATTTGTAATTTCAAAACAGATAGTGAATGCCTTGGTTCTGTCTTTATTGAGTTACAACACATCCTTAAGTCAATTATCAATCAATTATTATGAGTGATCTCAATAGGGGAGAACAGCAGAAATAAATTCCAAACTAGTGCCCAGGCTGCAAATATTTTATCCTACATGGTAATGCACTGTGCAATATTTGTTATTCCCTTTTGTGCATTTATCAGGTAAAAGTAAATATTACTGTATGTTGTTTCATTTCACAATCACTGATTAGAGAAGCAAGGGAGTCAGAATGGCTTTCTGGCGTCTGCTATAGATAATTCACAGGTGGGTAATCAAATATTAATCAATATTAGCTACGCTGTGTCAACAGAATCTCCAAATACGCCATGGATGAATGGATGCCCTGGACATGATTGATGCAATTACCTTAAAAAGAATAGTAAGAATTTGGATATGAGTTGATTTAAGAGCATCATTTGAATACTATATTTATGTGGAAATTTACTACTGAGGCAGTGGTACTTGAACAGGAGCCCCCACATGCAGAATGGTTATTTCTGAGGCCAACATAGTTGAGTTCATTGTATCTGCTCATGGTAGCTGTTGTCTGCTGTTATGTAGCCATCTTTTGATAGACAAAGGCTGAATTTGGATATAAGCAATGGAGGTACTTCAAATACCACACACATGAGAAAAAAAAAAAACAACGAAGACTCCCTAGGTCTAAAGAAAGTTGATGCCCATGGAGCAAAGTCAATGCTGAAAGTGGTTTGACAGTGTTGGGGTAATGTACATGATTGATTCTAAAAGCGAGGGAAATCTCATAAAGGGGCACTGGGATATTTGTAAATTCAGACACTAAGGAGCCTGCACCTCCAATGTGTATTAAGGACGTGTTTCCAGAAAATGACTAGCTGAACGTAGGCCTGATATATTTTTTAATAAAATCTCCTTTGATCTGTGGTTACACAAACAGCATCCCTACACAGGCTTTGATTCCCATTAATTTCACCCTTTTGCAAATAAATAAGGAAATAGAGGCAACTTCGCCTGCACTCTGGGCAGTTGATCCCGCAAGATCCAGGGATCAGCCCACAGGACTGTGCAAGCGGATCGTGGGTCCCCACCTGGGAATGTCCAGGACATCTGGCTGGGAGGGACCAGGTCCCCTTCTTTTCAAGGTCACCTTCTCCCACATTCGCTTCCTTTCTCTTTGCATCACTGGTGAGTCAATGGGCCCAGACGTGTGGCTCACGCCATTCCCATGGGCTGAACCCTCCCGGGGGGCAGAGGCTTCTCCACGGCAGGGAGCCCTCACGTCCACTCACCCTCTACTCCTCTCAGTTCCTTTAAAATCTCTGCCCACCCTTGACACACACAGGGAACCCTCTTTTTTCCCAGTATTAATGCCGATTCTAGTCAGAATCTATAGGCTTAGTGAAATATCTCTGAAGGAGCAGGGAAGTTCAGAACCTCCCATAAGTGTCCAGGGGCAGCAGCACAGAAACATGCCTAGAGCAAGTCAGACAACTGGGTAAGAAAACACCCAAGTCTGGGAACGCTGGGAGTTCACACAGAAGAGCCTGATCCTGTGCCCCCAGAATGCCTCAGAATTCATGGAGTCCATGTCATTTGGGATGAAAAGCCCTCAGTGTCATCAAAGCTATCATCTACAGAGCTATTTGGGGGAGGCCACCCGCTATGCAGCGAGCAGGGACTCTGTGGCACTGCAGGGTTGATTTTGGATATTAGAGAAAGCACTGAACACTGAGAATCACTTCCGAAGAATTTCAGTGTGAGACTAAAGCCAGTTTCCTAATGAAAACAAGCCAAACTTCAACTGTATCCAGAAATAACCCTAGAAATTAAACTGTGATTAATATTGCCATCTAGTTCCTTTAGCACGATTAAGTTGTTTAGTGCAGCTTAAAGTATTCAGCTCTAATTGTGCTTCTTATGGTGGAAAAAGAAAAAAGAGTGAAAAAGTCACACAGAAATTGCAGATGTGACCAGTGTTGGCAGGAGTCCCAACCATCGCAGCCTAAGGAAGAGCTGCTGTGTGGAGGAGGTCCCAGCAGAAGCGTAGACACCACCATGAAAGCCATGCATGGCGGCTTCATGGGGTGGTGTGGAGGGGAGGCAGCAAGAGTTGAACAGTGATGGGAAAGCAGAGAGTCCACGGGAGGCTAAAATGCTTGGACTACAGCTAACACTATTCTAAGCCAATTGTTCCTCTGTTAAGTAATCATTCAAAATGATAACACCCACATACCACCACGCACCCACTGGGACAGCTCAACTCCCAAAACTCGGCAATACCAATTACCAGCGAGAACGTAGAACAAGAGGAACTCTCCCTCATTGCTAGCGGATGCAGCCATTCAGCAACTTCAGAAGACAGTTTAGCAGATTTTACAAACCTACCAGATCCTGATTTAATCAGAGAGGACCAACGGGGGGAAAAAGCAAACTGGTTGGAAGGAACTTTAATTACAAAGGGAAATGACGTGGGTAGAATGGGGGAGGGAGAGAGCAAATCATTTCCTAAGACATTATTGTCTCCTATTTATAGATGGAGAAATGGAGACTCAGAGGGTATGAGCCACTTTCTCAAGGTTACATGGGTCACTTGGGCCCAGGGTTAATGTCCCTTGCCCCCTTATTCCTGGGGCCTAGAAGGAGACTAGCCTACTACACAGAATGTCTGGTTTCAACACTAGTGGCTTAATAGTCCACTGCAGAAGAAAAAATAACAAAATGCACCACCTCAATTGCCTTACAGGGTGCAGAGGACCTTTGCTGCACTCGAAAAAGATTCGAAGGCGGAGCTGTAAACAATGCAAACGTTGTCTCCGGGCGCCATCTAGGGGACAATTCGTGAAGTGACACTCTTTTCCTCAGATGAAGACGGCAGGTCTTCAGTTCTTGCTTTTCCCGTGTTCCTTTGGAATCTGTGTACCCAAGGCGACGTGCCATGGTTTCACAAGCAAAGTTAACAAGGCAGTTCATCATCAGGAGGGTCCTTTACCTTGCCCCCCACCCTGTCACCTGCGTCACCACCACTGAGGTTTGCCGGCAGCCCCCAGGGTTCACCTGCCTTCTCTGCTCACCTGGCTGAGGCGGGGGTTGCTGATCCCTTGCCTTGATGGCGTCCACCGAGTCACACGTGTCCAGCTTGCTGACGTGGTTAGTTTTGTGGCGCTGCGAAGGGCGGTTGCGACGGGCTGGCCTGACAGTTGGGGCGCCGCCGGTTTCTCTGGCAGTAGGCTTAGCCCGAGGATGGACGGCCATCACGTGGACCACAGGTTCAAAGCAATGTCAGTTCCTCTTCCTTCTCGTCTTCCTCCTCCCGACGTTTTCTTTTTCCCCTGCGCCCTCCCTTCCTTTCCTGAACAATTCAGTCCTCAGTGCAGAGCCAGGTAGGCGCGTGAGATGGCATCAGGGTGCGGTGGGACGCAGCAGGTGGCCGGCATCCCAGCCTGGGCACGGGGGCGGGGGGATGCCATCCACGGGGCGGGGGTGGCCCCGCTCGGGAGGTGTGCCCTACTGCGCACACCGTGGACCCGGGGCGGCGTCACCGGGCGCAGAGCGAGGCCCCTGGGGAGAGCCTGCAGGTTTGTCCCCTGCGCTCAGGTCCCCGGGGTGTTTGCAGCCTCATCACCCGGGCTCCTACCAAGCACTCTCTGAGCCACCTTCGCCTCACCAGCTATCTGCAGCACAGGTGAACTATTTCTCATCTGGTCCTAAACCCGGGACTTCTCCCTCTAAGCTGAGCCTCTTCAATGCTCCTGCAACCCGAGGTCCTGCCTGAGAGGTAGATTCTCTCCCCGAGGTGGACGGACACCCCTTGGTTCTCTGCAGCTGTAACCTGCACAGAGACTCCAAACAGACAGGCTCCTCTTCAGCACCGGCAGCTGGATAATCCAGGAGGACGTTACTAGAACATTCCACCAATATCACCCACTTCCTGACATCCACCTCAGCTTTTCACTTCTCTATGATCTGGTCACTGGCGTAAGAAAGTGAAAGGAATCCATGAACCTTTGGCCTTTCCTGATTTTGTCTGAAGCCTCCAGGGCTGGACAGCTCCTAACCTGGGACGGTTGGATAAAGTATCCAGGGGTCATTCCACCAGCAACCGCTAGAACCTTCTACCCTAACCCTGAAGCTGCCCTCAAGTTAAGCAAGAGTGATTTCACACCTGTTGTCATTTCTCGATACTTTAGCCGTTTGGACTCCCCAGTGTTAATGCCATGTACAGATAAAAGTGCTTCTGCTGCACTGATAACATACTATAACACGTGGAAGATGTATGGCTCTCTCCATATGCAGATATTTTTTCATTAGTCAAATGAATCATTCCTGCAGGTGTGTGGGGAAGCCTGGGGCCAGCTGACATCTTTATGATGATTATGTAATCTTTGTGCCTCATGCAACTAAAAATAGCTAAGTTGGAACATTTCCATAGGCCTACATTTTTTCTGCATAAGTGAAAAATGTGCCTATTAAGTCTCTCGAATCTGCTTAGTGTGGCTCTTTGCTTTAAATATGCTTTATGCTGTTATTGGTCAGTAAGCTGGCCTGGAAACCCCACAGTTAGTTAGGTGGCTGATTTTCTGTGCGAAGTCTAACTGATTTCTCAACAAACAAAAGAAAGAAGTCTGTATTGTCTCCCTAAGCATCCTATAGCATCGCTGTTGGATAACTGCTTGTGTTTACCTGCCAGTCCTCAAATGAGATCCATCCAGACTCTTACCTGTCTCCTTGCTGATGTGTTAACATGAGCAGCCTAAAGAGTTAAAGCATCATTTCTGAGGATTATAGAGTAATTAAAATTTCTGTACGTTCAATCAATATCCCCATGAGGCATGCTTCTGGGCTCTATCGCCAGTTGGTAAGTTTGGCTCAGACACAAGGAAGCAGCATTTCAGTACAGGCATGAGCTTTGCCCCATGTTGTCCTAGATGCTCAATGCCCTTAAAGGACTCCTGTATCCTAACCCAAGAGGGCCAGCTGGGAGAATATCTGCTGCCCTCCTATCCAGGTGTGTTTGTGACATAGACAAGTACTTTAGTGGCTTATGGACGGCACAGACAGAAAAGTTCAAATTTGTAGTTGATGTGAACCTGAGAATGTGTTTTTTTATCATCCAGTATTATAGAAAGTTTAAAGGATGCAAGTGAAACCTCATACCTCATTATAATTGAGTCACCCCAAAGGCTGGAGGCTTATATTGATTGCCATGGATCTGCAAAGCAAATGTACATAAATGCTTCAACCCCATTTTACTCTTGGGAAATTTAAATCTAGTATCAATTATTTAATACTAGAATATGTATAATTAATGTTCAAGGTGTTGGGCAGTCCATGCAGTGTCTTCAGTCTGTTAATCTCGACCACCGGAAGAAGAAATAGTTTATAAAAAGAGGGGAGGAGGGCTTCCCTGGTGGCGCAGTGGTTGAGAGTCGACCTGCCGATGCAGGGGACACGGGTTCGTGCCCCGGTCCAGGAAGATCCCGCAGGCCGCGGAGTGGCTGGGCTCGTGAGCCATGGCCGCTGAGCCTGCGCGTCTGGAGCCTGTGCTCTACAGTGGGAGAGGCCACAACAGTGAGAGGCCCGCGTAATGCAAAAA
>NW_006772850.1:760245-795622 GCF_000442215.2 Lipotes vexillifer | reverse complement strand
AAAAAAAAAAAAAAAAAAAAAAAAGAGGGGAGGAGAAATGATCAGAGACTATCAGAAAGTAAGTAGACAGTTGAAGAAAAAACTGACCTACCTTTTCTACATACTGGATCTTGCTATAGATACCTCTGGAAGAACAAATTTTATAGAACAATGATGATTTTAAAGCTTCTCTGTAAACAGACCTATTTTTATTTTTACATGACTGGCAGTTCTAGAAGCTGGTTTTATGATAAAATTGCAATCTGTAGGTGCTGATGTTTTCTACATAGGGTTTTATATTTGTTGTCTACACAGCTGTTTTTGGAAGAGGGGCAGGAAGTTGCCTAGTGCTGCACCTTGTGCTGAAGCCATGGCACCAAATTTTGTACTCAATTTCTGGTAAAATGCATGCTTCCAGCTATGGAACCCTAGACAGGGCTTGCCTGTGGCCCATAGTGTTACTGCCTCAGCTCTTTTGTTTCATCAAAGCCAGTGCTGTCCCACTACCTAGAGAGGGGTATCAATCCATGAGCTTGTCCACATGCACCTGGAAATCAGCAGACCACCACTAGTCATTAGACAAATGCAAATTAAAAGCACAATGAGAAAATGAATCTAGTCACAGCCCTTACACCCTTCACAAAAATTAACACCAAATGGATCACAGACTTAAATGTAAAACATAAAACTATAAAACTCCTAGAAGAAAACATAGGAGAAACTTAGATGACCTTGAGTATGGCAATGACTTTTTAGATGCAACACCAAAGACATGATCCATGAAAGAAATCATTGATAACTGGGACTTCATGGAAATTGAAAACTTCTGCTCTGCAAAGGACAGTATCAAGTGAATTAAAAGACAAGCCACAGGCTAGGAGAGGATATTTGCAATGGATACATCCGATAAAGAACTGTTATCCAGAATATACAAAGCACTTTTAAAACTCAACAATAAAAAAAAAACAAGTTAATTAAAAAATGGTCCAAAGACCTTAACAGACACCCCACCAGAGAAGATGCAGATGACAAATAAGTATATGAAATTATGCTCCAAATCATGTACCATCAGAGAAATGCAGATTAAAACAACAATGAGATACCACTACACACCCATTATCCAGAACAAAATCCAGAACACTGACAACACCAAATGCTGACAAGGATGTGGAGCAACAGGAACTCTCATTTATGGCTGGTGGAATGAAGAATGGTACAGCCACTTTGGAAGACTGTCTGGCAGTGTCTTACAAAACTAAACATACTCTGACCGTATGATCCAGAAATTCTTCTTGTTGGTATTTACCCAAACGATTTTAAAACTTATATCCACACAAAAACATGCACATGGATGTTTATAACAGCTTTCTTCACAATTGCCAAAACTTGGAAGCAACCAAGATGTCTTTCAGTGGGTGAACAGATAAATAAACTGTGGTACATCTGGACAATGGAATATTATTCAGTGTTAAAAATAAATGAAAAAAAAGAAATGAGGTTGAACCTTCAAGATGGCAGAAGAGTAAGACATGGAGATCACCTTCCTTCCCATAAATACATCAGAAATACGTCTATATGTGGAACAACTCCTACAGAACAGCTACTGAACGCTGGAAGAAGACTTCTGTCTTCTCAAAAGGCAAGAAACCCCATGTACCTGGGTAGGGCAAAAGAAAAAAGAAAAAACAGAGAAAAAAGAATAGGGATGTGATCAGCACCAGTGGGAGGGAGCTGTGAAGGAGGAAAGGTTTCCACACACTAGGAAGCCCCTTCGCGGGCGGAGGCTGCGGGTGGCGGAGGGGGGAAACTTTGGAGCCGCAGAGGAGAGCGCAGCCACAGGGGTGCAGAGGGCAAAGTAGAGAGATTCCCGCACAGAGGATCAATGCCGACCGGCACTCACCAGCCCAAGAGCCTTGTCTGCTCACCCGCCAGGACGAGAAGGGGCTGGGAGCTAAGGCTCGGGCTTCGGTCGGAGCGTAGGGAGAGGACTCGGGTTGGCGGCGTGAACACAGCCAGAAGGGGACGAGTGCACCACAGCTAGCTGAGAGGGAGTCCGGGAGAAAGTCTGGACCTGCCTAAGAGGCAAGAGACCACTGTTTTGGGGTGCGCAAGGAGAGGAGATTCAGAGCACTGCCTAAACAAGCTCCAGAGACGGGCACGAGCCACGGCTATCACCACGGACCCCAGAGACGGGCATGAGATGCTAAGGCTGATGCTGCCACCACCAAGAAGCCTATATACGAGTCCAGGTCACTACGCACACCTCCCCTCCTGGGAGACTGTGCAGCCCACCACTGCCAGGGTCCTGTGATCCAGAGACAACTTCCCCTGGAGAACACACAGCATGCCTCAGGCTGATGCAATGTCATGCCAGCCTCTGCCGCCGCAGGCTCGCCCCACATACCGTACCCCTCCCTCCCCCGGTCTGAGTGAGCCAGAGCCCCAGAATCAGCCACTCCTTTAACCCCATCCTGTCTGAGTGAGAAACAGACACCCTCAGGTGACCTACAGGCAGAGGCAGGGCCAATCCAAAGCTGAACCCCAGGAGCTATGTGAACAAAGAAGAGAAAGGGAAATCTCTCCCAGCAGCCTCAGAAGCAGCGGATTAAACCTCCACAGTCAACTTGATGTACCCTGCATCTGTGGAATACCTGAATAGACAACGAACCATCCCAAATTGAGGAGGTGGGATTTGGGAGCAACTATATATATATATGTTTACTTTTTCTCTTTTTGTGAGTGTGTATGTGTATGCTTCTTTGTGTGATTTTGTCTGTATAGCTTTGCTTTTACCATTTGTCCTAGGGCTCTGTCTGTTCGTTTTTGTTGTTTGCTTTTTTGTGTTTTGTTTTGTTTTTTGTTTTGTTTTGTTTTGTTTTGTATAGTTTTTAGCTCTTGTTATCATTGGTAGATTTGTTTTTTGGTTTGGTTGCTCTCTTCTTTCTTTCTTTTTTTTTTCTCATTACTTTTTAACTTTTAAAAATTATTTTTTATTTTAATAACTTTATTCTACCTTATTTTCTTTCTTCCTCTCTTTGTTCCTTCCTCCCTCCCTCTCTCTCTCTCTCTCTCTCTCTCTCTCTCTCTCTTCCTTCCTTCCGTCCTTCCTTCCTTCCTTTCTTTCTTTCTCCCTTTTCTTCTGAGATGTGTAGATGACAGGGTCTTGGTGCTCCAGCTGGGTGTCAGGCCTAAGCCTCTGATGTGGGAGAGCCAAGTTAAGGACATTTGTCCACCAGAGACCACCCAGCTCCATGTAATATCAAACAGCAAAAGCTCTCCCAGAGATCTCCATCTCAATGTTAAGACACAGCTCCACTCAACGACCAGCAAGCTACAATGCGGGACACCCTATGCCAAACAACTAGCAAGACAGGAACACAACCCCACACATTAGCAGAAAGGCTGCCTAAAATTATAATAAGGTCACAGACACCCCAAAACACACAACCAGACACGGTCCTGCCCACCAGAAAGACAAGATCCAGCCTCGCCCACCAGAACACAGGCACCAGTCCCCTCCACCAGGAAGCCTACACAACCCACTGAACCAAACTTACTCACTGGGGGTAGACACCAAAAACAAGGGGAACTATGAACCTGCCTCCTGTGAAAAGAAGACCCCAAACACAGTAAGTTCAGCAAAATGAGAAGACAGAGAAACACACAGTAGATGAAGGAGCAAGGTAAAAACCACCGGACCAAACAAATGAAGAGGAAATAGGCAGTCTACCTGAAAAAGAATTCAGAGTAATGATAGTAAAGATGATCCAAAATCTTGGAAATAGAATGGAGAAAATATAAGAAACTTTTAACAAGGACCTAGAACTAAAGAGCAAACAAACAATGATGAACAACACAATAAATGAAATTAAAAATTCTCTAGAATGGATCAATAGCAGAATAACTGAGGCAGAAAAACGGATAAGTAACCCGGAAGATAAAATAGTGGAAAAAACTATTGCAGAGCAGAATAAAGAAAAAAGAACGAAAAGAATTGAGGACAGTCTCAGAGACCTCAGGGACAACATTAAAAGCACCAACAGTCGAATTACATAAGTCCCAAAAGAAGAGAAAAAGAAAGTGACTGAGAAAATATTTGAAGAGATTATAGTTGAAAACTTCCCTAATATGAGAAAGGAAATAGTTAATCAAGTCCAGGAACTGCAGAGAGTCCCACATAGGATAAATCCAAGGAGAAATATGCCAAGACAAATATTAATCAAACTATCAAAAATTAAATACAAAGAAAAAATATTAAAAGCAGCAAGAGAAAAACAACAAATAACATACAAGGGAATCCACATAAGGTTAACAGCTGCTCTTTCAGCAGAAACTCTGCAAAAAGGAAGTGGCAGGACATATTTAAAGTGATGAAAGGGAAAAACCTACAACTAAGATTACTCTACCCTGGAAGGATCTCATTCAGATTCAATAGAGAAATTAAAACCTTTACAAACAAGGAAAAGCTAAGAGAATTCAACACAACCAAACCAGCTTTACAACAAATGCTAAAGGAACTTCTCTAGGCAGTAAACACAAGAGAAGGAAAAGACCTACAATAACAAACCCAAAACAATTAAGGAAATGGTAATAGGAACATACATATCGATAATTACCTTAAATGTAAATGGATTAAATGCTCCAACCAAAAGACATACACTGGCTGAATGGATACAAAAACAAGACCCATATATATGCTGTCTATAAGAGACCCACTTCAGACCTAGGGACACATACAGACTGAAAGTGAGGGGATGGAAAATGATATTCTATGCAAATGGAAATCAAAAGAAAGCTGGAGTAGTAATTCTCATATCAGACAAAATAGACTTTAAAATAAAGCCTATTAAAACAGACAAAGAAGGACACTACATAATGATAAAGGGATCAATCCAAGCAGCAGATATAACAACTGTAAATATTTATGAACCCAACATAGGAGCACCTCAATACATAAGGCAAATGCTAACAGCCATAGAAGGGAAAATTGACAGTAACACAATCACAGTAGGGGAGTTTAACAATCCACTTTCACCAATGGACAGATCATCCAAAGTGAAAATAAATAAGGAAACACAAGCTTTAAATGATACATTAAACAAGATGGACTTAATTGATATTTATATGACATCCCATCCAAAAACAACAGAATACACTTTCTTCTCAAGTGTTCACGGAACATTATCCAAGATAGACCATATCTTGGGTCACAAATTAAGCCCTGGTAAATTTAAGAAAATTGAAATCGTATCAAGTATCTTTTCCAACCAGAACACTATGAGACTAGATATCAATTACAGGGAAAAAACCTGTAAAAAATACAAACACATGGAGGCTAAACAATACACTACTTAACAACCAAGAGGTCACTGAAGAAATCAAAGAGGAAATCAAAAAATACATAGAAACAAATGACAATGAAAACACGACAACCCAAAACCTGTGGGATGCAGCAAAAGAAGTTCTAAGAGGGAAATTTATAGCAATACAATCCTACCTCAAGAAACAAGAAACATCTCAAATAGACAACCTAACCTTACACAGAAAGCAATCAGAGAAAGAAGAACAAAAAACACCAAAGTTGGCAGAAAGAAAGAAATCATAAAGATCAGATCAGAAATGAATGAAAAAGAAATGAAGGAAACAATAGCAAAGATCAATAAAACTAAAAGGTGGTTCTTTGAGAAGATAAACAAAATTGATAAACCATTAACCAAACTCATCAAGAAAAACAGGGAGAAGACTCAAATCAATAGAATTAGAAATGAAAAAGGAGAAGCAACAACTGACACTGCAGAAATACAAAGGATCATGAGAGATTACTACAAGCAAGCATATGCCAATAAAATGGACAATCTGGAAGAAAGGGACAAATTCTTAGAAAAGCACAACCTTGCAAGACTGAACCAGGAAGAAATAGAAAGTATAAACAGACAAATCACAAGCATTGATATTGAGACTGATTAAAAATCTTTCAACAAACAAAAGCCCAGGGCCAGATGGCTTCACAGGCAAATTCTACCAAATATTTAGAGAAGAGCTAACACCTATCCTTCTCAAACTCTTCCAAAATATAGAAGAGGGAAGAACACACCCAAACTCATTCTATGAGACCACCATCACTCTGATACCAAAACCAAACAAAGTTGTCAAAAACAAAGAAAACTGGGCTTCCCTGGTGGCACAGTGGTTAAGAGTCCGCCAGCTGATGCAGGGGACACGGGTTCGTGCCCCGGTCTGGGAAGATCGCACGTGCCGTGGAGTGGCTGGGCCTGTGAGCCATGGCTGCTGAGCCTGCACGTCCTGAGCCTGTGCTCCACAACGGGAGAGGCCACAACAGTGAGAGGTCCACGTAACACACACACACAAAAAAAAACAAAAAACAAAGAAAACTACAGGCCAATATCACTGATGAATGTTGATGAAAAAATCCTCAGCAAAATACAAGCAAACAGGATCCAACAGCACATTAAAAGGATCATACACTGTGATCAAGTGGGGTTTATCCCAGGAATGCAAGGATTCTTCAATATACACAAGTCAATCAATGTGATACACCATATTAGCAAACTGAAGGAGAAAAACCATATGATCATCTCAATAGAAGCAGAAAAAGCTTTTGACAAAATTCAACACACATTTATGATAAAAACCGTCCAGAAAGTAGGCATAGAGGGAACTTACCTCAACATAGTAAAGGCCATATATGACAAACCCACAGCCAACATTGCTCTTAATGGTGAAAAACTGAAACTATTTCCACTAAGATCAAGAAGAAGACAAGGTTGCCCACTCTCACCACTCTTATTCAACATAGTTCTGGAAGTTTTAGCCACAGAAATCAGAAAAGAAAAAGATATATAAGGAATCCAAATCAGAAAAGAAGAAGTAAAGCTGTCACTGTTTGCAGGTAACATGATACTATACATAGAGAATCCTAAAGACTCTATGAGAAAACTACTAGTGAATCAATGAATTTGGTAAAGTAGCAGGATACAAAGTTAGTGCACAGAAATCTCTTGCATTCCTATACACTAATGAGGAAAAATCTGAAAGAGAAATTAAGGAAACACTCCCATTTACAATTGTAAACAAAGAATAATGTACCTAGGAATAAACCTACCTAAGAAGACAAAAGACCTGTATGCAGGAAACTATATAAGACACTGATGAAAGAAATTAAAGATGATCCAAACAGATGGAGAGATATACCATGTTCTTGGATTGGAAGAATCAACATTGTGAAAATGACTATACTACCCAAAGCAATCTACAGATTCAATGCAATTCCTATCAAACTACCAATCGCATTTTTCACAGAACTAGAACAAAAAATTTCACAATTTGTATGGAAACACAAAAGACCTTGAATTGCCAAAGCAATCCTGAGAAAGAAAAATGGAGCTGGAGGAATCAGGCTCCCTGACTTGAGACTATACTACAAAGCTACAGTAATCAAGACAGTATGGTACTGGCACAAAAACAGAAATATAGATCAATGGAACAGGATAGAAAGCCCAGAGATAAACCCACACACATATGGTCACCTTATGTTTGATACAGGAGGCAAGAATATGCAGTAAGAAAAGACAGCCTCTTCAATAAGTGGTGATGGAAAAACTGGACAGCTACATGTAAAAGAATGAAATTAGAGCACTCCTTAACACCATATACAAAAATAAACTCAAAATGGACTAAAGACCTAAATGTAAGGCCAGACACTATCAAACTCTTAGAGGAAAACATAGGCAGAACACTCTATGACATAAATTACAGCAAGATCCTTTTTGACCCATCTCCTAGAGAAATGGAAATAAAAACAAAAATAAACAAATGGGACCGAATGAAACTTCAAAGCTTTTGCACAGCAAAGCAAACCATAAACAGCACAAAAAGATAACCCTCAGAATGGGATAAAATATTTGCAAATGAAGCAACTGACAAAGAATTAATCTCCAAAATATACAAGCAGCTCAATATCAAAAAAGCAAACACACCAATCCAAAAATGGGCAGAAGACCTAAATAGACGTTTCTCCAAAGAAGATATACAGTTTGCCAACAAACACATGAAAGGATGCTCAACATCACTAAACATTAGAGAAATGAAAATCAAAACTACAATGAGATATAACCTCACCCTGGTCAGAATGGTCATCATCAAAAAATCTACAAACAATAAATGCTGGAGAGGGTGTGGAGAAAAGGGAACCCTCTTGCACTGTTGGTTGGAATGCAAATGGATACAACCACTATGGAGAACAGTATGGAGCTTCCTTTAAAAACTAAAAATAGAACTACCATATGACCCAGCAATTCCACTACTGGGCATATACCTTGAGAAAACCTTAATTCAAAAAGAGTCATGTACCACAATGTTCATTGGAGGTCTATTTACAATAGCCAGGACATGGAAGCAACATAAGTGTCCATAAACAGATGAATGGATATAAAGAAGACGTGGCACATATATACAATGAAATATTACTCCACCATAAAAAGAAACGAAATTTAGTTATTTACAGTGAGGTGGATGGACCTAGAGACTGTCATACAGAGTGAAGTAAGTCAGAAAGAGGAAAACAAATACCATATGCTAACACACATATATGGAATCTAAAAAAATTAAAAATAAAAGGGTTCTGAAGAACCTAGTGCAGGACGGGAATAAAGTCGCAGATGCAGAGAATGGACTTGAGGACACGGGGAAGGGGAAGGGTAAACTGGAATGAAGTGAGAGAGTGACATGGACATATGTACACTACCAAACATAAAATAGATAGCTAGTGGGAAGCAGCCAAATAGCACAGGGAGATCAGCTCGGTGCTTTGTGACCACATAGAGGGGTGGGATAGGGAGGGTGGGAGGGAGAGGCAAGAGGAAGGAGAAATGGGAATATATGTTTATGTATAGCTGATTCACTTTGTTCTAAAGCAGAAACTAACACACCATCATAAAGCAATTATACTCCAGTAAAGATGTTAAAAAAAAAAAACAGAGGAATGGATAAAAAGAGGTGGTACATATATACAATGGAATATTACTCAGCCATAAAAAGGAACGAAATTGGGTCATTTGTAGAGACATGGAAGGACCTAGAGACTGTCATACAGAGTGAAGTAATTCAGAAAGAGAAAAACAAATATCATATATTAATGCATATATGTGGAATCTGAAAAAATTGGTATAGATGATCTTCTTTACAAAGCAGAAATAGAGATACAGACATAGAGAACAAACGTATGGATACCAAGGGGGAGGGGGAAGGGGGTGAATTGGGAGATCGGGATTGATGTATATAAACTATTGATACTTTGTATAAAACAGATAACTAATGAGAACCTACTGTATAGCACAGGGGACTCTACTCAGTGCTCTGTGGTGACCTAAATGAGAAGGAAATCCAAAAATTAGGGATATATGTATACATATAGCTGATTCATTTCGCTGCACAGTATAAACTAACACAGTATTGTAAAGCAAATATACTCCAATACAAATTTTTTAAAATTAAATAATAGTAGAAAAAAAGCAGGGTTGTAGCAGTTGATCAATGAGCATTTGTTGGATGGATGAGTGGAGTGACTGGATGGATGGGTGGATGGATAATGGATGGATAGGTGAATGGATGGTGGATTGATGGATAGATTGATGGATGAGTGGATGGATGGATGAGTGGATGATGGATGGACAGAGGAGTGGATGGGTGGATGGATGATGGATGGATGAGTGGATGATGAATGGATAGGTGGATGGGGGGATGGATGATGGATAGACAGAGGAGTGGACGGGTGGATGGATGATGGATGGATGAGTGGATGATGGATGGATGGATAGGTGGATGCGTGGATGGATGATGGATGGATGAGTGAATGATGGATGGACAGAGGAGTGGATGGGTGGATGGATGATGGATGGATGAGTGGATGACAGATGGATAGACGGATGAATCAACATGTACATTAAGCTGAAAACACAGCTCCCAGCTTTGTAGCTGGGCCACTCAGTAATATCCCTGCTGCTCCAGTCCTCCTCCACTGTCTGTTTCTCTAGCCTCAGGAGACTCTCCATCTAACCCAGCTTTCCCAGCCAAGTGATGGTGAGGGTCTGAAGAGGTCACAGAGTCCATTCTTTCCCACAGCCCCAGCATGGAGAGTGGGAGGATTCCTCCCCTGCAGCTGGGAGGGAGCCTGTGAAGTGACATCACTCGATTAGGGTCCGTGCTGTAAACTTGTCAGCATCCCACCCTTGCCGCCTCAGGCTCCAGACACGATTCCTCGCCGTCATCAGCAGATGCTTGGGTGCTGCCAGGGACAGCACTCATCTCAGAGACACCCTGTTAACATGATCTGCTGGCTGTTTTTACTGTTTTAGCCTTAATAGCTGGGTCCCACAGCTGTCCCTTCCCACCCCCTCTTGCTAAACCTGAATAGCTAAGCCTCAAAGGCTGATGAACTCCAGAAAAATTCCTTTCTTCTGAGAACCATCTTTGACAAGCTATTCCAGAAATTAAACATAGGCTGACGCACTTGCTTCATCATAGAAGGAAAACTGAGAGACACGGAGTTCTAATACCTGCCGACTTGGGGACTTGGCTCAGGTCAGCTTCTGCACGTTGGAAGGAGGAATTGAGCCCCACTTAGGCATGTTTGAGTCCCTCTGAGAAAACCAGGGCATTTACTGCTCGATGGGGAACTATTTTGAATTTTGGCTGCTATTACTTCATTTATCCAGCAAGAGGAACAGTAGATCTGATATTCTAGGGAGAAGGTGGGCAAGAAGTATCTCCCTTCACTTTTCTCTTGACCTTTAGATTTCACAGTCAACGATGTCGTCTCCCAGAATTGCGACACGTGCTGGGCACTGGGTCTGAAATTATTAAAGCCCATCAGTGCATCCCTAAGTGCATCCCCACACAGCTGCCTGGTTAGCAGTATGGTCCCAAATCTTATTGGAGCAAATCGCACTCATCCTCTGGGTTTTTCTAGTCTAGCTCCAAACGAAACCCTCCCCAGTTTAACCCTTTTGACTAATAATTAAGCAAAAATGCAGGTGAGCGATAACCTGCTACAACCCTAGCTTATTCATCTGTAATGGCCGTTAAATAGTGTTCAAATGGGAAAATAATCTGTGCATGTGGCTAAGTCTCCTCGCTGCAGTAGGTCTTGTGACAGTAGTTCACATATCTTCCTGAGAAACTTCTTAACAAATAAAATACAGCTTTCTCACTTCCCCTTGAAAATACTGAAGAAAAAAAATCTTAATAACCTACAGATACGTTCTGAAATAAAGGCAGAATTTAACTGCTCTTAGACACAATGGAGTCATTCTCTTTTGTTAAAGTCATCCATCTGGAAAAACAGAAACATGATTTAGACCTTTTCCAAACCTGTTCCTTTACCTGTTAACCTTTGGACCATGAATTAAAGCTGGTGAGAGGTGCTGAGTTAACTGCTATTGAATCGAGGGCCAGGGAGACAGATGTGTGCTCTGGAACCACGCAATGGGGTGGGCGCTTGCCAGGGAAATGAGAAACGTTATCAAAGTGACCTTGCCATACATCAAACACACTTCTGGAATTCAAAGCACACCCAGCCACAAAGGGGTGTTGCAGGAATAAATGTAGAAGTTCTAGGGGCAGGAGCATAGTAGCAACAGGACTAGTATCAGCAATAAATAGCAGCACACTGTAAATCCTTATTTTGTATCTGGCATAGCTCTAAGGACTTGAAATCTGTTAACTCATCTCATGGACCATCATCAAGATTCCTATTCACTTAGGTTAAACTTTCTATGCAGTTACCAATATTGATAAAGGTTTAATAATTTTCGCAGGAGATAGTGTGACACAGGCTTTCACACCAAGTCTACCGTGCAGAATTCTAGGTCACGTGAAGGCAAACAGACCGAGAGATGTATGTGCCCTTAAGCTGCACCCCGCTGCCCTTTACCCAGAGCTGCCAGCTCAAAATACCGTCGGGATTCTTTGCAGAGAAGAAGATGTGAGGTATCACTCCATGTACATCACTGACTTTATGATTAACCAATAAAGAAATACTATGCAATTAAGTCTAATCCTGCACAGAGTAAAAGAGTGTCCTGTTGCCTTTTCAGTAAACCTGTATCAAAAGTGTGGATGGAGTTGTGAGGAGAACTTGAAGCCATAAAGACCCGCTAAGTTTCCAGGCCATTTTAAGCCACATTTGTCTTACACCATTAGAGGAAATGAAAGGTGTCTTTTATAATGAATATTGCACTTGTCCTTGGCTTATAGTCTAACACTTATTTAAAAGATTCAGCTTTTCTTATATGTATTTGAAAACTGAAGTTAAAAAAAGGTGAATGTTCAGAAACTAGAATGTAATTAATACATACAGAAACACCATCATACATTTTCTCAATTTGATGCAATTAAAAAAACAAAAAGATCCAGGCAGACTGCTTTGCAATCTTTGGAGAAAGGGCTGGGGTGGTGATCACTGGTCACCGTGGAGCTGAGTGTCTTACTGTTGCCGAAGCCCATCCAAGCTCACACCAGCCACACAGGCCTTCAAGAGGATGCGTGTGTGACTGTGACCGTCCATTTCCCCCTCGACCTTCACGGCTGCTACAAGCCCAAGGGAACAAAACAATCCTGACCAAATTCCACTTCGTATTCTGCTAATATATTACAGCAGACATGAAATTCCACTTCAGCAACCTCACAACCACCAGTGGTCATTCAGAGGCCGTGTAAGATGCTAAACGATGAGGAAAGTGCATTTTTTTTTAATGACAGAAATAATGAAAGGAATGATGGTCATGTGCTAGACATTCTATATTCCAATTTCTTTATCTTAACATAGTAAAAAAATTTATCGCATATTAAGAAAACGGTAAACATTTTAAATCTTTTTCTTTTTCTTTCATTAGTTTTTTTTTTCTTTTTTTTTTAATGAAAGACTTCTTCCTTCCTAACAGAAAGCACCTCCCCCACGAAGCTGTGTTCTTTATTATTATGACCCCACAATACTCCTTTTTTCTGAAGCCAAACTTCAGGTCAGCAGCAGCCTAATTAACATGTCAGACACCTGGTAGATCATGGTTTACCATCACCTCCTCTTTGTGACAATTATTTTCAGTAGTAGCTATGTAGTGAAACACATAATAATAATGGCAAGAAACACAGTAAAAATTTCCTCTTATTGCACTTGATATACGTATAATCATTTTTAATTATAAAAATTAAAATGAAATACAATAAAAAGATAAATAGCAATGAATTGCTTCTTTTAATTGCACTAATGCACTTTTCGAAGAAAGGGGGAAATTTATACCTACATATGAGCCTAATGCCTTAATAAATTACAGTACAGCATCCGCTTCAATCTGTAACTGCTGCATATTTGCCAAAATTAACATTCTTTGCATATTCATGTTCAATGGACATATAGCAATATTTGTCATGTCTCTTTCCCCATAGTTAATCGAAAAACACTTCTTAAATGTTAAGTTTGGAGTTCCGGCTGAGAGCGCGGTGAGAAGCGGATCTCGGTCTTCTAGCCCGGGGCCCTCCAGGCCCTCCAGCCTCCGGTCGGCAGGTGCACTGGGGGGCCCCCGGGACAGCCTCAGGCTGTGTCTTGCCAAGACCCAGAGCCCTCTCCGCAGCTGCCCACCGGCAGCGCCCGAGCCTGGAAGCAGCAATGAACTGCTCCCCCACCCCACCTCTGCGACCTAACGGCGGCGGCCCCTCCAAGTCCAGATCCCACCCACCGCCGGGTCTCTAGACCCCACGCTGCAGGGGTTAGGCGAAGCCTCCAGCAGACCACCAAGCACGTGGCACCTTTGGGCGTCGGGCGTTGCAGGGCGAGAAGCATGGCGGCCATTGGAGAGCCTCGAGGGCCTGGGAAGGGGGGTCTACGTGGACGCCAGCTCGGCCACCCTTAGGCCTTGGAGCCCGCGCGATCCGGGACCTGAGGGGACCTATCTGTCCCAGTGGGATGAGACCTCACCTCGTCCAGACAACGACGGACAATGGCCTGAATGGACCCGGAAGGTGAGCGGAGCCCCGGTCGACGACGGGTGGAAAGTTAGCAGGTCATCGGGCGGTTGGTCGTCATTCTACCAAGACCTCGATGTCGGAAGATAGAAATGGTAGAATCACGTACCACGTGCAGCCAATAGGAAGTGCCCGCCACCCTTTGGGAAGACTTACTGGCCGTTTATAGAAGGCCTGTGTATATAATATGAAAAAGCTACTCTCAACTTTCCCCCCAACCTTTTGAAAGAAAACTTTTCGCTACATCTAGGCCTTCTAGATGTGAAGAGGTTAACGACGTATGATAGAGTTAGAAAATCACATGTCTTGTAAATGCCATTTGTTTCTTTAAAAAAAACGTAGAGGGGCTTCCCTGGTGGCGCAGTGCTTGAGAGTCCACCTGCCGATGCAGGAGACGCGGGTTCGTGCCCCGTTTCGGGAGGATCCCACATGCCGCGGAGCGGCTGCCGGAAGGGGAGCGGAGCCCGGGTCGACGACGGGTGGAACGTTAGCAGGTCATTGGGCGGTTGGTCATCGTTCTACCAAGACCTTGATGTCGGAAGATAGAAATGGTAGAATAACGTACCACATGCGGCCAATAGGAAGTGCCACCCACCCTTTGGGAAGATTTACTGGCCGTTTATAGAAGGCCTGTGTATATAATATGAAAAAGCTGCTCTCAACTTTCCCCCCAACCTTTCGAAAGAAAACTTTTCGCTACATATAGGCCTTCTAGATGTGAAGAGGTTGCCGACGTATGATAGAGTTAAAGTCACATGTCTTATAAATGCCCATTTGTTTCTTTAAAAAAACCGTAGAAAAGAAATGTCTTCTGGAAATGACTTTTCGAAATGGAGTTGTTTGATCACCTCTAGAGGCGACATCAGGAGCCACAGAGGTCCACGTTTGTTCAGTGGGTTAGAGGACATGGAATGGAAGACGTTGAGGAGGAAGAAAAGAAGGTTCTGTGCCAGACTGGTCACAGTTAGAAGACATTTGCATATTAGAACCATTGGTCTGTGTGTGCATTTTACTCTTTACTACTGTATGTGTAGTTGACAATAAGTATTTTTTTGAAATATCTAGTCTTTCTAGATCTTCTAAAGTGCCTGATATATGTTCAAAGTAGAGGTAGTAAAAAGACATTTTGTAAATATCTTTTTGTTAAAATTCGTATGAAATGTTGTTTTGGGGGGGAGGGGTGGCCAAACCACCTTTTTGAACAGTACGCGGTATGCACTGTGTTTGTTTGTGCATTGGTGCAAGGTCGGGGGTAGGAGAAGGAAGTGCAAAGAGCTCTGTGCCAATGTGTTTATAGTGAGGCAAGATTAACCATTGTCTTTTTCATGTTCCTGCATTTTGTTTCACTTTGCTGTGTATATAGTGTATATAATGGACAAATGGGTCCTAATTTACAACACCTAGTCTTTCTAGATGTTAAAGAGGTTGCCAGTGTATGACAAAAATAGAGTTAGTAAATAATACATTTTGTACATTTTGTGTTAAAATTTCTAGGAAAGATTGTCTTCTGAAAATTTGAGCATGATAGCCCTCTGGGTTGGTGGAGCGGGGAGAGAGAGAAGGGGATTGGTCTTAGAATGGCTAGAATGCTGGTATTTTGAAGACACTTTCAGATTATAACTGTTACATGTGTGCAGTTGGTTCAATACTGCTCTGTATATAGTGGACAGATTAAGTCCTTATTTGAAACATCTAGTCCATCTAGATGTTGAGAAGTGCCCAAGGTATGTTAGATGTAGAGGTAGTAAAATATCACTTTGTAAATAACTTTTTGCTAAAATTCACAGGAAGTACTGCCTTTGGGAATGTTAAATGTCAAACCACCTCTCTGCGCAGTGTACTATTGTCTATACTTGTTCAGTGGTTTGGAGGAGGGAGGGAAAGAATTGCAAAAGGTAATATGCTAGTGTGTTCATACCTGGACATTTTCAGACAAAACCATTTTTTGTATGTTCATTTTGTTTTGCTGTGTATATAGTGTATATAATGGACAAGTTGAGTCCTAATTTTGCAACATCTAGTCTCTAGATGTTAAAGGGGTTGCCAGTGTATGACAAAGTAGTTAGTAAAATTAGCACATTTTGTACACTTTATTGAAATTCATAGGAAAGCTTGTCTTCTGTAAATGACTTTTGGATATGAATTTGTTCAACCACCTCTGAGCATTACACATGCATGTGCTTGTCCACGGGACTGGCGGTGGAGAGAAGGAAGTAAGGGAGGAAATGGTTCAGGCCAAAATGGTCATATTTAGAAGATACCTCAGATTATAACCATTGTTACATGTGTGCAATTTTATTTAACAGTGTTGTGTACATAGTGGACAAGTAAGTTCTTATATGAAATATCTATTCTTTCTAGATGTTTAGAAGTGCTTGATGTATTTAAAAGTAGTTTTAATAAAATAATGCTTCTTGTAAATAGCTTTTAAAAACTGATGGGAAATACTGTCTTTGGAAATGGAATTGTTTAACCTCCTCTCTCAACAGTATACTCTATGCTTGTTCATTGGGTTTAGGGAGGTGGGAGGGAAGATTGCAAAAGATGTTTTGCTAGCAGGTACTAGAACATTTCAACTTATCCATTGCTCTATATGTTACATGCATTTTGTTTAACTTTACTGTATATATTTTGTATATACTGGACCAATGGGTCCCAATTTTATAATATCTAGTCTCTAGATATTAAAGAGGTTGCCAATGTATGACAAAAGTAGAGTTAGTAAACTAACACATTTTGCACACTTTGTGTTAAAATTCATTGAAAGGCCGTCTTCTGAAAAGGACCTTTGGAAGTGCAACTGTAAATCACATCTAAGTGACTCCTGTGCCTATACTTGCCCAATGTTGGATGGATGGCAGACAGGAGGTACTGGGAGAAATGAAGTATTCTAGATTAGAATGTTCCTATGTAGAAGACACTTTCAGATCTAACCATTGTTACATGTGTGTAGTTTATTCAACACTACTGTGAACATAGTGGACAAACTTAAGTCCTTATTTGAAACATCTAGTCTTTCTAGATGTTTAGAAGTGCACAAAGTATGTTAAAAGTAGAGATAGTGAAGTAACGTATTTTGAAGATATATCCTTTTGTTAAAATTCATATGAAATACTGTCTTTTAGAAATGGAGTGATCGAAATGATCAAACCACCTCTCTGAGCAGTACACATTATTTTATTTGTGCTGGTTCAGGAAGAAAGAAGAAAGTGTAAAGGGCTTTATACCAAGACTAACCATTGTCCGGTATGTCTCTGCGTTTTGTTTTACTTGGCTGTGTACATAGTGTACATAAAGGACAGAGGTCCAAATTTACAACACCTAGTCTTCCTAGATGTTAAAGAGGTTGCCAGTGTATGACAAAAATAGCCGATAAATACATTGTGTACACTTTGTGTTAAAATTCATAGGAAAGACTTCTGAAAACAACTGCAGGAAGTGAAATTGTTAAAATCCCCTCTAAGCATTACAGATGCTTATTATTCTTGTCCACTGGGTTGACAGAGATGAAAAGGGGAAGCGTTCTAGGCCAGAGTGTTCCTGTTCAGGAGACACTTTGTGACTATAGCCTTTGTGTGCAGCTTCTTCAGTGCTACTACATATGTATATAGTGGACAAACTTAAATCCGTATTTGAAACATCTAATCTTTCTAGATGTGTAAAAGTGCACAACATATGTTGAAAGTAGAGAGTTAAAAGTAACACATTTTAAGTATTTTTTTCTGTTAATTCATAGGAATGGTTGTATTGGGGGAGTGGAAATTGTTAAACTTGAGTCTTGGAGAGTGAGCTGACTCTTCACTGGGTGGTGGGGAGGCGGGAACGGACAGGGAAGGAGGTGCAGAGAAGCGATCTGTGCCCATGTTCAGATTGTCTAACCATTGTTCTATTTGTGTGTTTTAGTTAATATTGCTGTGTATTAAAGAATAAGCAAGTCCTAATGCCCAAAGTATATTAAAAGTAGAGGTAGTAAAATAACACCTTAATAAATGCCATTTTGTTGGTTTTTAGGAAGGGCTGTGTCTTCTGGGAGCGTCTATGTTAATCCACATCTTGGAGCTAGATATAGTCCTGTACTTAGTCGCTGATATGCTGCAGGAGGGGTAAGAGGAAGGGTGAAGGGAAGGGCTCTTGGCTAATATCTCCATATCTAGAAGACAGTTTTAGGTTATAACCATAGGTCTAAATTTGCATTTTTGTAAAGTACCAATGCTTATTATGGACAAGGTTCATTCATTATTTTGCAACATCTAGGCTTTTTAGGAGTCCTGAGGTGATAATGTATGATAAAAAGTAGAGCTAGTGAATTAAGCAATTTGTAAATATCTTTGTTATAATTGATAAAAAAGTAGCATCTTGGACATGGAATTGTTAAACCATCTGAGAAAACTACACCAGAACTTGTTCATTAGGTTGGCAGCAGAGGGGCAAAAGGGAGGGAAGTATGTGGATGTGTTCCTTTTTATATTTTGATGATAACCATTGATGTGTGTGCATCTCTTAGCTGTACTATAGGAATACATTGTTAAGTAATTCAGTGGAAACATACCTCCTTGCTAATACTTTAATAGTTTAGATCAGATAATGAATCCTCTTAAAAGCATTAAACTATGGGTACTCTGTTGCTTTATGTCTCATTTTTAATTGAACGTTAAGGGATATAGTATTTTAATCATAACTTTGCCAATATCTTTATCTAGATAGAGGCCTGTTGCCATTTTTGTCTTTTCTGAAGTTTTTGTCACCAAGAAAGGATTACATTTTTTCTCCTTCCAGATTGAGTTGGTGTAGTGTATTTTTGGTTATCAAAATACTCATAGCTTTGGGACTTTGAAATGGTAAATATTCATGATGTGTAAAAAAGCATGATACCTAACTGTATGATCTTAATTACATAAAAATGGATGCTTAGTTGTGTTTAAATACACAAACGAGACCTAGAAGGACACATCAAATGGTAAACTGCTTGTGATGATGGATGACTTTGTTTTTTGCTTCTTGTGTTCTTTGGTTTCCTATTATGCACATGTTAACTTTTAAGAAATAAATGTTATTTTAAAAACCTTAAAAAATGTTAAGTTTGGAAAGTTTTTTTCATGTAAAGAAACAGATATATGAATTGTTAGGAAAAGTCTTAAATGTAAGTTTGTCAGAGATCCATAAAGAAAACAAATCACATTTCACAATAAATTCCAGAAATTGAAATACTGTTATTGTCTTTGTTCCTTCAGGACTGATTCTAATGGCTTTCAAATGTCTCTGCAGTGGAAGAATTTCCTCTAACATGCCTTCACCATAAACTTCTATTAAGTGAAAATGTCCAAAAGAGTCTGAGAAAAGGGCTGGATGTTAAGAAACATTGAGAATATTTAACCCATTGCTTCAGAAGAACTGTCCAGTTCTTGGTGAAATTAATAAAATACTCAAATGTGCCCTGCAGTTCCTTCTGGCAACACAAGGCCAGCCCCTTTTGTCCTTTCTCCTGACGTTCTGCCTTAAATTGGATTTTTTTTCTGTATAAATGTCCATTTACTTAAGTTTTATTGTTGCTTGGTTAATGGTTTTCTCCACAGTTTCTGTGTGCTGATCTTCAAGGAACAGTTTTAAAGTGTGGGTTTCACTATATCATTTTTAGGGTTGATTCTGGCTGTTTATAAATATTTTTATATCTGATTTACTTGACTTAAAAGTTTACACCAGAAAAGAAGATGGCTCAGGGGAAAAAAAAATCACATACAGTAGAGAACAAAATCTGAGAAGCACCTCTTGTGTCCACGTTAATTTTCAGACGGCAACGCACTTCAGAGGTTGAGGTGGATGTCCCAGCGTTGGTCTGTAGTCCACGCAGAGCTTCTTAATGAGCACATCATATGATCACGGCTACACCTATATTTCAAAGCATTTTTCACCTATAAAGGAAGACTGAAGCAAGTAAGTGTTTTCCAATGTTAAAAAAAGTCACCATGAAGAAAAACTTCAAGTGGTCGTACAGAATGACAAAATTCAAGTAACTCAGGTTCTGTCTCTTTGTTTCTATCATCTCCATGCCATCGTTTGAAATTTTGACTCTCCTGTTTGAATGTGGTAACACATGACGCCACGGAGACCGCAGACGGGACAGTCCTGAAGCTCTAACAAGGCTGAGCTCCTACTAATTTACTCTCAAAATAAGTGCATGAGCTCTCAGCCATCACTGGTGGGAATGCAAAACAAGACAGCTGCTTTGGAAGACAGTTTGGCAATTTCTTAGAAATTTTATTTTTTTAAACGAAAATAAAAGAAAAGCTTAGCCTCTGACCCAGAAATCCCACTCCCACATACTTATCCAAGTGAATTGAAAACTTATGTTCATGCAGAATATTTCTTTCAATCGGTGAATGAATAAGCTTTTGTATATCCATGCAATGAAATATTACTTAGCAATAAAAAGGAACTAGATGTCAATTCACACAATCACATGGATGAATCTTAGAGACATTTTGCTAAATGAAGGAAGACCCACCCAAAAAGCAGCCTGTTGTATAATTCTAATCAAGTCACAGTCTGGAAAAGGCAAAATTAGAGAGATAGAAAAGAGATCAGTGGTCATCAGGGGTTCTCTAATAGAAGGAATCAGGGCTCTTTGGGAAAACGTTTGATTGTAACACTGGGGCAGGGAGAATACAAGATGATCCTGGAACATCTCAGAGTGCCAGAAAATAAGAAAGTACTTAGAAAATAAAACAAAGGGGTGTATTGCAGGGACACAAGAGTCAACCTGAAAGACCTTGCAGTAGTCAAAGATGAAAAATTTGAGCAAAAAAACATAATATTATAACCCATAGTATTTAAATAAATACCCATGAGTCGACCTGATAGAAACAGATGATAAAATAAAATACATAACTTGGAGAAGGGACGAATTTCCTTACAAAGCATAAAAATAATATATATAGATACTCCTCCAGGAGGTCAAGCTTAATTTCCCTCCCTCTTAATATGGGCTGGACTTAGTGACTCATTTCGAAAAGGAAAAGTATGAACTTCCCAGTGGAGAAAGCTAGCAGGTTCCACCTTAACCAAGTGACAGGGTTAACCTCACCAGTGATTAATCATGTTATGCCACATGTTCCCAGAAATAGGGTGACATCTCACCTCTGGTGAGACCACGATCGTGGTGAGACCATGATCCCAGTGTAACCATAAGTAACTATCAGGCAAACCCCAAACAAGGGACCTCCTACAAAATACCTGACAAGTGCTTTTCAAAACTTCAGTGTCATGAAAAACAATGAAAGGCTGAAAAACTGTCACAGGCTGGAGAAGACTGAGGAGATAAGGACACTAAATGTAATGTGGTGTCCTGCGTGGGGCTCTGGAACAGAAAGATGTTAGTGAGAAAAGCAACAAAATCAGAATAAAGCCTGGAGTTTAATTTTTCTAAGCCGATCAGAATTAATTCTACAATAATATTATTATTGTGTGGTTTAGTAAAGCTATTTAATATTATTTGATAAATCTACTAAATTCCTATGATTAATATTATCTATATCCTATTTTCAAACTAGCTTTTTTCAAATTCTAGAAAGTCATTTACAGTTTTTAAAAAGTAATTTAAGAATCACAGAATATCCAGTGTTCCTAAGAATAAAATGAACAAGAGATGTATAAACGCTGTGTGAAAAAAATTACAAAGCTTTACTGAAGGACATTACAAAGGATTTAATCAAATGGAGAGCAGAATCATTTTCATGATAGCAAGCAACAATATGGCAGAGATTTCAGGCCTTCCAAAATGTATTCAAGGCAATTCCAATTTAAAAATCTCATCAGGATGTGTTTTTTTTGTGGTACGTGGGTCTCTCACTGTTGTGGCCTCTCCCATGGCAGAGCACAGGCTCCGGATGCGCAGGCTCAACGGCCATGGCTCACAGGCCCAGCAGCTCTGCGGCATGTGGGATCTTCCCGGACCGGGGCACGAACCCGTGCCCCCTGCATCGGCAGGCGGACTCTCAACCACTGCGCCACCAGGGAAGCCCTCATCAGGATGTTTTGATGAACTTGAAAAGCTGATTCTAAAACTTACAAAGAATAACAAAGACCTGAGAATAACCAAGATGCTCATTTAGAAGAAAAATAAGGTTGTGTGAGTTTACGGAGCAGTTAAATCTTCTTAGCCAAACCTCCTCATTTGCAGACTAAGAATAACAACACGTATCTCACAGAATCTCAGTGATGACTCTGTGAGGCCCACAGGGTTGACACACAGGGGTGGATAAACTCTGTTAACCCTGGTATGAGACACATGGCAGAAGTGGGCAGACCAAGGAACCCTAGGTTCTGAACTGGGTTTCTTCTCAGATCATGCCACCCACTGTTTACAATGGTGGGTTGTGCACACATGTACACTGAACGTAATAAATGCTGAAGAGAGACTGATCAGACAATAAAATGCATTCAACATACTTCAGCCAACTCTAGTTTAATATTCTTACCCTAAAAGAATACTTCTAAAAGTAAAAGTTGTCCTAACCTAAAAAAACACAGCTGAACCTCAGGTCATGAAAATTTAATGGATGTCAAAAGCGATATTTGGATCTCCATGAAATGTCAATCAACCTCATTTAAAAAGAAAAATGTTAGCATTAAACAAAGCATAGATGAAAGCCTGGAAGAATTGATTTAACAACACTGTGAGTAACACTGCTTTTAATAGTGTTTAACTTGAGGATACGGGGAGGGGAAGGGTAAGCTGGGACAAAGTGAGAGAGTGGCATGGACATATATACACTACCAAACGTAAAATAGATAGCTGGTGGGAAGCAGCTGCATAGCACAGGGGGATCAGCTTGGTGCTTTGTGACCACCTAGAGGGGTGGGATAGGGAGGGTGGGAGGGAGGGAGATGCAAGAGGGAAGAGATGTGAGGACATATGTATATGTATAAATGATTCACTTTGCTATAAAGAAGAAACTAACACATGACTGTAAAGCAATTATACTCCAATAAAGATGTTAAAAAAAATGTTCCTTCCTGAGTGGGAAAATTTATCATATCCATTCAAATATTGCAAAAATATTTAAATTATCTCAGTTTTCAACTTTGATGAAAGTAAGCCACCTTGACGTGTATGTCCACACACATTTGGTAAACTGCATCACCTGAGTGACTAGAAGGACTAATCTTTGTGGCTCACAGAGCAGGAGGGAAACCAGAACTGACCAGACCTTGTCACATGGGACATTCTACACGGCAGTCAGCATGTGATGCAGGGCATTCATTCATCTCACCAAAAATTGTAATTCAGGCAGCTCTGGGTCTGTATAGAGCTATTTGAAATTGTCCATATTCATGAATGCTTACTTTCATGTTTGAACCTTTAAATATTTATCACTAATACCTCAGAAGCAAAATAAATTGAGAATCTTACAGGATCAGAAATGATCGTAGTTTATATCTCGGCATTTTATAGAAAAAAATGGAAATATATATCACAGAGAAAACAAAAACAAAAACAAAAATCTGAAGTTGTTATCATTAATAGCAGTTCCACTTATAAAGGACTCACTGAATGCCAGGAGCTATTCTAAGTTCTTTATATAAATTAGCTCATAACCCTCATTTAACAGACTGAGGCAAAGAGAGGTTAAATAACCTGTTCAAAGACATCAACCACGCATGAGAGCTGAGTTTCAAACATGTGTCTGTTTCAAACATGTATTTATGCTATTAACTACTGTGCTCTCTGTCTCTCCAAGGAGCTGCAGCTCTTAAGTTTCTGATTCCAGACTATGAACTTTCCCCCCAACCCCACCACAATGCCCCTCAAGCACATACTGAAGCTGAATGAAACTTTTCATCACCAAACATGAAAAAAGAAAATCATGGAAATCTCTGTGTAAACCAGAATGAGCTAAGCACTTCAATTAAAAGAAAATAAATAAATGGATAAAAATTTAAGTCCCCAATCATGGCAAAATACAAATCCAGTTGAGATAACTTTAAAGTATAATTAGCGATGTGATTAAAGAACTTAAAGCTTAAATTTATTAATGTGGATATTCTTTCCAGTATTTTATTAATCTAACTGATTAAAGATGAAATTGAAGTACAACCCACTCGGTGATAACATTTTAGGAAAATTCAAATAAAGCCAAGTCATGTCCAATGAAAACAATCCACAGAGCGAAGAAACAGTCTTGAATAGGCAAGAAAGCAACACACCTTAGAAGCCCCAGGTTACTGGAAATCGTCTTATTGCCATGGGGATTTTAAAGCCAAGGTATAATAGTTTAGGCACTTGGGAGCAGTGGGAGATCAGAAGGACACACTAAAGTTTGATCAGAAAGTCCAGGTTTAAGACTTACTTAAACTTACTTAAGGTAACTTTATTTTTTATGTAGCAAGTTTTAAATTTATAGTAACAATCTGGATGTACAGAAATACAATATCCTTTATTTTTTCCTAAGTGATCATAGCTTGTTCATAAATCTCTTAATTCAGGCTTGGTAACCAAACTGTTTTCACTCACAATACTTCTGACATCAAACGTGCAGGTATTTTCATATTATGTTGAGGTACGTTCCTGCTGTACCCAATTTGTTGAGAGTTTTTTTCATAAAAAGATGTTGAATTTTGCAAAACTATAAGACATAGATGAAAGAAATTGAGGAAGACACAAATAAATGGAAAGATAGTCCATGTTCATGGATTGGAAAAAAATAACACTATTAAATGTCCTACTATCTATAGTGATCTATAGATTCAGTGAAATTGCTACCAAAATTCCATTGGCACTTTTCACAGAAATTGTAAAAGCAATCCTAAAATTTGTATGAAACCACAAGATATCCCAAATAGCCAAAGCAATCTTGAGAAAGAGGAACAAAACTGGAGACATCACACACCCTGATTTCAAGCTATATTATAAAGCTGCAGTAATCGAAATAGTATGTTACTGGCATAAAAACAGACACACAGATCAATGGAACAGAATCTAGATCCCAGAAATAAACCCACACATACCCAGTCAACTAATCTTTGACAAAGGCACAAAGAACACACAATGGCAAAAGGACAGTCTCTTCAATAAATGGTGTTGGGAAAACTGGATATCCACATGCAAAAGAAAGAAAGTGGTTCCCTATCTTATACCACTTACAAAAATTAACTCAAAATGAATTAAAAACTTAAATGTAAGACCTGAAATCATAAAACTCCTAGAAGAAAACATAGGATAAAAGATCCTTGACATTGGTCGGCAATGATTTTTTGTTATGAAACCAAAAGCACAGGCAACAGAAGCAAAAATAAATAAATGGGACTACATCAAACTAAAAAGCTTCTGCACAGCAAAGGGAACCATCAACAAAGTGAAAAAGCAGCCTATGGAATGGGAGAAAATATTTATAAATAATATATCTGATAAGGGCTTAATAATATCATATATATATATAACATACAACTCAATAGTAAAAAAAAAAAAAATTGCAAAAGACAACAGACATTTTTCCAAAGAAGACACAAATAGTCAACAGGTACATGGAAAGGTGTTCAATATCATTAACCATTGGGAAATGCAAATCAAAACCACAATGAGCTATCATCTCACACCGGCTAGGATGGCTTTTATCAAAAAGATAACAGATAATAAGTACTGGTGAGAATGTGGAGAAAAAGGGACACTTGTGCCCTTTTGGTGGGAATGTAAATTGGCATGGCCACTATGGAGGTTCCTCAAAAACTTAAAAATAGAACTACCATATGATTCAGTATTTCCACTTCTTGATATACATCCAAAGGAAATGAAATCAGGATCTCGAAGAGATATCTGCACTCCCATACTTGTTACAGCTTTATTCACAATAGCCAAGGTATGGAAACAACCTCAGTGTCTGTCGACAGATGAATGCATAAAGACGATGTGGTATATATCGTTACATTAACTAAACGAGGTCGGTAGGCTGAGGTGGCTTTTTTTTTTTAAAGCACTTAACAATATTTTTGTTTATTTATGTTTGGCTGTGTTGGGTGTTTGTTTCTGTGCGAGGGCTTTCTCTAGTTGCGGCAAGCGGGGGCCATTCTTCATCGCGGTGCGCGGGCCTCTCACTATCGCGGCCTCTCTTGTTGCGGAGCACAGGCTCCAGACGTGCAGGCTCAGTAGTTGTGGTGCACGGGCTTCGTTGCTCCGTGGCATGTGGGATTTTTCTGGACCAGGGCTCGAACCCGTGTCCCCTGCATTGGCAGGCAGATTCGCAACCACTGCGCCACCAGGGAAGCCCTGAGGTGGCTTTAATGCCTTGGCAGCCTACGTAAGCCACCAAAACCTAAGCCTGTAGTGCCTCAAGGTTAAGAAATCAAAACCTAAGGACAGAAAATCAGAAACAGCCAAATAGGATTTCCCAAATAACGTACCTGCTTAAGCCATAGCCAAGCAAACAATTCCCTTGCTTTGCTTCCTCATCTTCCTCATTAGTCTTTTCCATAGGTGGAGCACTCCTGAAAGCTTCCTGTTTGGTGCTGCCTGGTTTGAACTGATTTTTGCTCAAATAAAATCTTAAAATGTTTAGTATGCCTCAGTTTATCTGTAACAATATACACAATGGAATATTACTCAGCCGAGAAAGCAATCCTGCCGTTTGCAACATGAATGAACACAGAGGACATTTATGCTAAGTGAAATAAGCCAGAGAACGGCAAATATTTTATAGTCTCACTTATATGTGGAATCCAAAAAGAACAAAGTCAAAGTCATAGAAATAGTAGAATGGTGGTTACCCCAGGCTGGAGGCTGGGGAAACGGGGAGATGCCAGTCAAAGGGTACAAGCCTTTGGTTATAAGATGAATAAGATCTGGGGCTTCCCTGGTGGTGCAGTGGTTGAGTCCGCCTGCCGATGCAGGGGACATGGGTTCATGCCCCGGTCCGGGAAGATCCCACATGCCGCGGAGCGGCTGGGCCCGTGAGCCATGGTCGCTGAGCCTGCGCGTCCGGAGCCTGTGCTCTGCAACGGGAGAGGCCACAGCAGGGAGAGGCCCACGTACCAGAAAAAAAAAAAAAAGATGAATAAGATCTGGGAATCTAATGTACAGCATGGTCACCATAGTTAATAATACAGTATTGTATACTTGAAATGTGCTAAGAGAGTAGATCTTAAAAGCATTCTCATCACACACACTCAAATATGATAACTATGTGAGGCAATGAATGTGATAATTAACCTGATGTGGTCATCATTTCACAAAGTATGCACAGATCAAATCATCATGTTGTACATTATAATTCTATACAATTTTATTTGTTAATTATACCTCAATAAAGATGGAAAAAATCTTAAAACAATTAATTTTTGCTTTGCTGGTTTTCTCTATTATACATTGTTTTTTCTATTTCATTTTCTTTTATCTTTACTACCTCCTTCCATATTCTTGGTAGTTAATTCTTGGTAGTTCTAACTTCCTAGTATTAAAGCGTAGATAATTGACTTCTGAGCTTTTTTAATTTTATAAGAATTTAGATGCACAAACTTCCCCCAGAGCACTGATTTAGCTGCATACTACAAATTTTGGAGCCTTTTTTCATCTTCATCAAAATATTTTCTAATTTCCTTGTGATTTCTCTTGACTCATAGGTTACTTCGTGTTGCTTATTTTCCAAATATTTGGAGGTTATTCTAGTTTCATTTAGTTATTGACTTTTAGTTTAATTCTCAGAAAACCTATTGTACAGTTTCTATCTCTTTAAAAGTTGGTTTATTCTGGTAAATATTCAATGTAAACTAGAAGACAAGTTCTATTCTGAAGTTGTTGGTGTTAATGTTTTATATATGTCAATTAGATCCTATTGTGTTGTTAAAAATCTTTTAAATGCTTACACTCATTTGCTTGTTCTTTCTACGGTATAACTTCCCAAATGTGATTTTGGATTTGGCTTTTCCTCCTTTTAGTTCTGACAATTTTTGCTTTATATATTTTGCAGCTTTTTTATTGAGTGCATGCATATTTAGGATTTTCATGTCTTTCTCAACAATTGACTCTAATCACCATGAAAATATCTCTTGTGATATTTCTTGCTTTAAGCCTTCTTATATGAATTTAATTACACTTGCTTTTCTTTTGTTTGCATGGTATTCTTTTCCAAACCTTCCAACTTAAAGTCTATGTCTTCTAAATAATATATGGGTTGGTTTGCTTAATAATCTTGCTTTTATTTGGATTGTTAGTACAATTACAGTTAACATAATTACTGAATACTTTTGGCGGGATGTCCTTGGTTTGTCTACAGTGCTCACCTAGATAAACCTAGGATGCATAGATTTATAGGGCTTGGCGTTCCAGAAAGTGTTGCATTAGCTGTGTAATTTTGGGCATATAAAAGAGATATTCCATGACCTAAATAGTCCCTTTTGTGTAAGTGATGCCCTATTTGCAATGTATGCGTTTTATGATAATCTCGGTCTGCAAGGGCCTAATGCAGCAGGAAGATCCTAGGGAGTGGTGGAGGCAGTCCTAGGTTTCTCCCTTCTCCACGTGTCCTGCATTTACCTGCATCCTTGACATTAGCAAAGCTGGAGAAGGTTAAGATTTCTGACTCTCGTGAGTCTGATTTGATGACCTGACCCTTTGTATTATGTCAACTCTCTAAGTGATTTCAATGGTTCAATCCTTGGCTCTTTCAGTTCAGTCTCAACCACAACAGCCAGAGTTAAGTCCTGCAGAATGTAAACTATCAATAGATCATGTGATTCCTCTGATCCAATGGCTTTCTAGTCACTCGGAGTAAAACCCAAAACCTACAATGACCTCAAGGCAACACATCATCGGATTTCTCCATTTCTTTGCTCTCCCTCCAACTCACCAGACACCGTCCTACCTCAGTATCTTTGCACGGACTGCCCCCTGGCCTGATATCCACAGCAGCCGGCTGCCTGCTCTCTTCCAGATCTTTCCCTCCTCAGTGAGCCCTTCCCTGACTGCTCTGGTTGCAGGGCCCTTCCAACACCGCGCACCAAAGCCCCTTCTTTAGCCTGGCCTGTCCTCCATGACGCTTATCACCTTCTCAGACATCATCATTAGTATTTATTTATTCTTTCATTCGTGGCTCTCCTCAGAAATGTAAGCTCTGAGAACAGAGGCACTTTACCTACTTTGTTCACTACTGTATCCATAGTGCTTCAGCACCTGGCAAAGCAGGCCCTCAAAATACCTGTGAAACGGATGAAATTTCCCTCCGGGCGTTCCTTTGGCCACAACTGTGTGTCCAGTTAGCACTTTAGAAGAAACCAGTCCTAAATCTTCCGTCATCTAGTTTTATTTCCTATGCCATGAATCATTTGCACGTGTTTAAAAATTCTTCAATGTGGCCTTTGTGGGCTTTTTATAGTTTTTAATTCTATTAGGATCAGCAAACAATGCCTTATTTCATGCAATCTGTTGAGTTTTCCTTTATGGCCAAGTTCATGGTCAATTTGTAAAATGTTTCAAGTATATCTGAAACCAATATGGGTACCTAGTTTGTTGGATGCAGCATGTACATCATCTACTTTGCTAACTGCAAAGGCCAAATTCTCCGAGTTTTTTATCTGATAGTTTATGACTAGATTAGTATCCCAGCGTTACGGTGTCTGGAATTCAGTCTAGAATACTTCAGATACACAGGTGTGTTACAGAGTAAGGAACCCTCGGGGTGCAGTTAGCATTATAATGAAGAAAACCTTAATGCAGACAGCTACCCCAAGCTCTTCTATTAATAGATTTCATCACTGATAAACATTATGTTACTGACAATAATGTGTCCAATAGTAGATTCTTAGAAAAACTGAGGTTAGAAAGGGGCTCTTACTGAATACCTAGCGCTATTAAGATATGATGGAGTTTGAACAGATTAACTCAGAGGTACTCTTCACTGTAGCATAAACAAGGTCAAAGACTTTTTCTAGCAAGACCCTTGGGGTAGCGCCTGAGGCATAAAATAGCACTGTGTCCAGCCAACGGGTTGGAGGGTAGCTCACAATGCTGCTAGGAGAAACAAAACCCTGCTCCTGGAGTACTCACAACCACCTTGAATAAACTGACGCAAGATGCTAAACTTTTTATGCAAGATGTAGCTGGCCCAGCTAGAGAGACAGAGCTGGAACTTCGTTAAGCTTACATGACAGGCTGTTAAGATGTTTTATGCCTGACTGCTAGTAAACTATTAAATACCTGCATGTGCTGCAGAATCTGGCCTGGGATCTAGTTTCACCATCACTTGCTGGCACACTGTGAGGCAACAGCTGATCAATACTCACCTGAACTTGAGATCTAACAACCTAACAGAAATAACCCGGATGTTGTGCATAAATCAGATGGCTCGGGTCAGGTTCTGGGGCCACTACAGACACTCCTCAGTCTGTCTTTAGGGACCTATCAGTTTTAGGGTCACGCATGGACAGACAACAAAACAGACAAAACTTTTTTTTATTGGAGTATAGCTGCTTTACAATGTTGTATTAGTTTCTGCTGTACAAGGAAGTGAATCAGCTGTATGTATACATATATCCCCTCCCTCTTGGACCTCCCTACCATCCTGCCCATCTAGGTCATCACAGAGCACCAAGCTGAGCTCTCTGTTCTATACCGCATGTTCCCACTAGCTATCTGTTTTACACATGGTAGTGTATTTATGTCAAATCTAATCTCCCAATTCATCCCACCCTCCCCTTTCCCCGTGTGTGTCCACACTTCCGTTCTCTACATCTGCATCCCTATTCCTGCCCTGGAAATAGGTTCGTCTGTACTATTTTTCTAGATTCCACATACATGCATTAATATACAATATTTGTTTTTCTCTTTCTGACTTGCTTCACTTTGTATGACAGACTCTAGGTCCATCCATATCTCTACAAATGACCCAATTTCATTCCTTTTTATAGCTGAGTAATATCCCACTGTATATATGTACCACATCTTCTTTATCCATTCATGTGTCGATTGACATTTGGGTTGCTTCCATGACCTGGCTACTGTAAACAGTGCTGCAATGAACACTGGTGGGGAGATCTTTTATTGACACACCTCCTAGAGTAATGAAAATATAAACAAAAATAAACAAATGGGACCTAACGAAACTTAAAAGCTTTTGCATAGCAAAGGAAACCATAAACAAGACGAGAAGACAACCCTCAGAATGGAAGAAAAAATTTGCAAATGAAGCGACAAAGAATTAATCTCCAAAATATACAAGCAGCTCATGCAGCTCAATATCAAAAAACAAACCCAATCCAAAAATGGGCAGAAGACCTAAAAATAGACGTTTCTCAAAAGAAGACATACAGATGGCAGAGAGGCACATGAAAGGATGCTCAACATCACTAATCATTAGAGAAATGCAAATCAAAACTACAATGAGGTATCACCTCACACTGGTCAGAACGGCCATCATCAAAATATCTAGAAACAATTAAATGCTGGAGAGGGTGTGGAGAAAAGGGAACCCTCTTGCACTGTTGGTGGGAATGTAAATTGATACAGCCACTATGGAGAACAGTATGGAGGTTCCTTAATAAACTAAAAACAGAACTACCATACGACCCAGCAATCCCACTACTGGGCATATACCCTGAGAAAACCATAATTCAAAAAGATGGACCCAAGTTCTTAATGGTCATATATTCTTGTTAGTTATCAATAAGGAATATTGTTCTTTGTCCCCTTTCATGTTTTCACCTTGAGTCTATTTTGGCTGATATATATAACATATGCATATAATTTTGCTTGCTGTGTTTTCTTATGCCTTTTGTTTTTTGGGAAATATTTCTATTGTAAAATATGTGAGATTAGAGATTATAATGAACAGCCATGAAGCCTTAACAAGTCTTAAGATTATATAATATTTCCTTCAGATCTTCATTTTTCAAAATGACCAGAAACCTGTGACAGGAGATTTGTTTTTTAAATGCCAATCTCTTTCATAAAAAAACAATATATACCTGAGAGTAGGAGAAAAGTTTTCATACCCCTTTTACATTTTGATTTCCATTCTGACAAAATCTTAAAAGAGAACGTGTCACCGGGAATTGTCTTAGTCCATTCGAGCTGCTGTAACAAAATACCACCAGGTGGCTAACAGACAATAGAATTTCTCACAGTTCTGGAAGCTGGAAAAACCAGGTGCCAGTGTTGTCAGGTTCTGGTGAAGGCCTCAGGGTTGCAGACAACCGACTTCCACGATGTCCTCACAGGGGAAAGGAGCAGGGAGCTCTGCGGGGCCTCTTGTAACAAGGGCGCTGACCCCATTCCCGAGGGCTCCAGCGTCATGACCTAACCATTCCGCAAAGGCCTCAGCTCCTACCACCATCACACTGGAGTCAGGATTTGAATATATGAATTTGGAAGACATAAAATATGCAGACAATAGTAGCAATTTTAAAAATACAAGGATATTAAGTAGGTATTTTAAGCCCAGGTTACAACTTGTGTGATATCATGAAGGTAAAATAAATTATGTGGAAAAACTAAAAAATATGCCAAAAGGAGCAGAAATGAAAAGGTGGGGAATGGGGGTGGGCTGGGGGCTGGACAGAGGAGGAGAAAAGGGTGGTAGCTTTACTTAAATATGCACTTGCTCGCATCTGTAAAGTGAATGCAAATTCCCTAAATTCTGACACTGTGATATTAAAAAGAAGTAATTGTGGTAAATAAATCACATATATTTCAGATTTCTAGCATAAAAAAAATCCCTATAAGCATTACCTTAAAATATTTTTTTATCAGAAATATAGTTTTGGTAATAAAACATTTGATAAAATTATATAATCATATAATCAGATACGCTGTACATATGTAATTTTAATGCGCTAATATGAATATTTTTATTGTATATTTTACATAAGAATATAAATTATTTTTAGATTATTTAAAAAGAAACGGTGACTAGCTCACAAGATTTAACTATCTACCCAGGTGACGCTCGTGCCCATATCCCGTACTGAGAAGCCTTCACATGTACTGCTAGAAATGCCCTGTGATCTGGTCACAGTCCCTGCAGAAGCTCTCCCGGAGGGAGAGGCGCCCCGGGAGGTGCTGGCAGAGGAGTGCAGGCTGCCTTTTTCAGCTCAGGGCGGTATGGGGAGGGTTGGGGGGGCAGATATGGGAACCTGAATTGAAAGCTTCCTTCACTGTGAAATGGTCCACTCCCCATGCCACCCCCCGACCTCCTCCAAGAAATGGTGAAAAAAAAATTTTAATTTTAAAAATTGGAAGTCTCAAGCTTCAGTAAAGTTGTCTTTTAGTACTTTCAGCCAAAAAGCTTAATTCTCTTCCTTTATTTTCCAATTTTATCACCAAATATCCTGAAGATACCGTTTTTCTTCTTTTAAAGTAGCCAATGTTTTCATTGCTTCTAGTTTTTCAACTCCAACCTCTTTGCTTATTATCTCCACAAGGACATCATTTACATCCTTGGCCATATTCTTAGCATCTCTAAAAAAAAGAATAACGGCATTACTGTTTAAGAAACAGTGATTTTTACCAAATCCTCCTTAATTCACGAACCTCACTGCCGAGACTCTGTCACTACACCTTAGTCCTTCCTCCATTTCTCTGGAAAGTGTCCCTCAGGTCTCCAGGCACCTACTGCTCCCCCAGGGACAGGCCTCCGTCCAGGACCACTGTCACATGCAATGCTGACCACCCCATTCACAGCTTTAAACACTTCAAAGGCGTCCGTGCTCTGGGAGCAGCCGAAATCTTTAAATGTCTGAGGACCTCACAGTCGGGCCCCTCCTCACCTGTCTTCCTCTATTCTCAAGGCATTCCTGAGGGCAACAAGCTCCCGGACACGTCTAAGCCTTCATATGCATGCGTGCACACGATGAGTTATTAACAGACACGTTTACTGAGAACTTGCCAAGGGCTGGCCCTCTATTAAGTGTGTTTCCACGTCCCAGCTCTTTCATTTGCAGGTCGGGCAAGGTGCCCCTCCTGTGCGCTCCTGTGGCCCCTGCACAGCACCCGGTATACCGTGAGCATCTGCTGACCTGGCTTTCCCACAGGGAGCAGGTGGCTTGGGAGAGGAGTGCATCTCATTTACCATTTGTCTCTCGACATCTGCACAGTGCCAAATACTTAGTAGGCACTCGAATGTTTATTGAATGAAAGTGTCTGACAGGACTCTAACGTCTCAGGAATTGAACTTGCCCTGTCCCTCACAGTAAAATTTCCTGAGAAAGTTTTAACGGCTGTCATGCTCTCCCCTCAAGCACTCTGAGATCACTTCTATCCCCACGGCCCTTCCCCATGTCCCGCGGCTGCAGCTGCCAAACCTACTGGCCCCTCTCTCTGCTTCCCACTTGACTATCAGCAGCAAAGGCTCCCCTTTGAGTCAGTGTCCCCTGGACTTAGGGACAAGTTCACTCCTTCCTCAGTGGCTGTTCTTCTCAGTCTCCTGTGTTTGGTCCATGTTAGAGTGCCATGGGGTGTCACTCTGAGCCCTCACCTCTGACCAGCTATGAATGCTATCAGCTTCACTTCACGGATGTGAAAAATGAAGCACCAGTGACGGTGCAAAGTTATTTCTGGGTTACTGTTTTAGGAGTTTTTTAAGATGTTTAAGAACCCCTCCAAGTTCTCAATTACCAGTTACTCATATATTTGTACTTATGTTTGCACAATGGACTTCACCTCCATTATTAGAGCTGCATCTAAGCCTTCAACCTGTATCTGACACTGACAGCACTGTCCTCTGCAAACAAAAGAAAGATCAAATGCTTCACTAAAAGTAAATGAAAACGTAAACCAACACAGCATCCAGAAGCTCTGCCCTTTCTGACCTAGAGCAGCGTTTTCTAGCTGAGGAGTCGTTAATGGGGCATGAAATCAACTTTGTAGCCAGTCAGATTTTTGTAAAATGATAGAACAAACGAAATAAAAGTTATCAGAATGTGTCATAAAAAGTAAGTAGAAAAAGGAAGTTTTGTTTTATGAACCTTTCCAATTATATTTATATGTATTCTAGGTCACTATGCCAGTATTTCTTTTTCTGTATCATAGTTTAAAAAAAACAAACAAAACCTGACCTGATGACTTATGGAATGTTTTAAATGCCAGGGATGTGTTAGGATAAAAAAAGAGTAATTTCTTATTTCAAAACTCCTTTTTAACTGGTAAACAGTTTTGAGTTCCATTAAAACAAGTAGCTAAGTTCCTAAAATTTTTATTTTCTATGGCAATCTTGGGTTTCTATAATGGATCTTATGTCAAAAAGTAGATGAAACAGGGCTTCCCTGGTGGCGCAGTGGTTGGGAGTCCGCCTGCCGATGCGGGGGACCCGGGTTCGTGCCCCGGTCCGGGAAGATCCCACATGCAGCGGAGCGGCTGGGCCCGTGAGCCATGGCCGCTGAGCCT